>NW_005187406.1:2191570-2217106 GCF_000239375.1 Pundamilia nyererei
GTTCTTTGTACTCCCACGTGATGTGCCACACAACAAACTGGAAATAGCTTTAAGTGACATGTGTGCACATGTTTATGGCTTCTTGTATTTGTGCTGTTACCTGAGTGTCTGTAAATGAGCTTAAACCAGGATTTGGATGGTCGATACAGCATTTACGATCGCGGAGGTTCTGTCCCTCTCAGTATAGTGCTGAGAAAAAAGAACTTGGCAAATGCTGTTTCCTGTTCTGGCCTCCAGCAGTAGAAGGAAGTGGCCTTTGAAGTGTTGCATGCAGCCAAGCAACTCACAACTAAACAGGCAGCAGGAGGAAACCTGCTCTCCAATACTCAGAAAAGACAAACTGCACACAGCTGTTTACCACACAACATCCCTTTTCAAACCTCAGCAAAGCTAAACAGTTTTGGCAATGGTTCTTTTTTTCAAGGAGACCGGTGTTTAGTGTGCAAATTTGTAAGCATGTTTATTTAAGCATAATTGAAACACTTTATTTAGCAACTGGTTCCCAATTCATTTTAACATCTTACATTTTCTTGTGTATAACTAGATGTAACCTAATTTTAAAAGCCACTTGAAAATACAATATATTCTACATTAGCTTCTTTCCCTTACATCCATCCTTGAATAGTTCTTGTAAGTTACTTTCACCCATTTGGACATTGTAATCCCTCACATTTCCAAAGGTTCAATGACAAGCAAGGTTCAATTCTTGCTTTGATTTTTTGTGTATGTATATTTTTAGTCATTAGACCATTTCTGCAGGTTTAAATAACTGCCTTGCATTCTTTATTTTTTCATGTAACCTCCATTTCCACTGAAGTGAAAATTTATCCCTAACACACCCAGGAACACCTGGCCAGGCTTGCACAACCTGTGACCGCAAATATGATCCATTTTCTAGGCTATGACCTGTGGGCAACATTGTTTCGCTTACAACAATCACATCGCTGTGTGAACTAAATGTTGTGGGGGTTATGATGAGAGACAGTGGTCAGATGAACCTATTAAAGACTTTAGATGGCTTTGTGTAGAAGAGGATGGTAAGAAGATCCAGGAGACCAAGACACTGACCCCGAAGGGGAGTCTGTTTTAGGGCGAATAAATCACTACTGCAGTACCTGTGCTGGAAGAGATCTCTGACCAAGAAGATAAAATTACTTTACTATATATATATATATATGACATGTTTTTTCCAGCATATATGTAGGACCCTTGGATAGATTTATCCTTGACATACAGAGAAATATGGATGTTAAAAACGCCAATATCTAAGATAAATAAAGAAAATGCCATTTAATGCATCAGCAATAGTAATAAAATTCATGCAGACATTATTTCATTTATGAAATGTGATAAACTTATAATTTTATTTCATTTTTTTTGCATTTGTTTAGTCTGTATTGATTCCCTCTTTTTAATTTGACCTGTTTTTTCATGCTTTGATTTGTTTTTTATTTTTTATGCATATGTTTTTGTAATATTTAACCTTGAATTTACCCAAATTATTGTATTTTATTTTTGCATTTAATTGTGTTGTTGTTGTCGGTTTCAAGTCTTTGCATATATGTTGACTGAATCATTGAGCCAAAATATATGCAAAATAGATTTAAGGTATTTTCACTTCTTTACCTGGTGGCAAACAAAAAAGCCAAAGCCATTATCTTCATCTCTCCAAAACCTTGTTGAACTAATGCAATAACATATCAGTTATGTATTTCTGATCGTGACAATTCTGCTCTTCAGTCATTACATTAGGTTTCACTAGCTTAACAGTACACAAATATTCCTGGGGTCTAGCGGGATCTTAAATATAGATTTCATGCATGTTTAGTGCTTCTGGAACATAATAAACTTTATTTCTTCACTTAGACCCTAATAATGAGGGATATGTCCAGTTGTTAAATATGCTTTCTTAGTTAACAATGTTTTGTCTCTTTTAACACTTCTAAATCCTACAATATGAGTACAATTTGCTCTTGGAATGAGTTGAATTACTGGGACACTGGCGGCATTTGTAATTGTGAGCATTTTTCTTATTATTCCTTGCAATGCTTTAAGGGCATTTCCTGATCATACACATACTTTTACTGCTGTGACATTTTTATAGGCTTTAAGAAATTGTAGGAGTTTTATATATCCTTCTCAATTAGTGTTCAAGGTGCTTTATAAAGGAATGTTGAGGAAAGTACTTTTTCATACATCACTTTGCTTCCAGATCCAAATTAGCAGAAATTTGGATTTCTGCTATATCGACCTTGCTCATGCTGTAACTGATGGAATGAGGGGTAGGACAGTGGCATGTTGGTTAGCACTGCTACCCTACAGCAAGAAGGTCCTGGGGTCAAATCCATTATCCTGCCTTTCTGTGTGGAGTTTGGCTCTTCTCTCCTGTGTCTGCATGGGTTCTCCGGCTTCCTCCTACAGTCCAAAAACATGCAGTTAGTGGGGTTAGGTTAACTGGTGATTCTAAACTGCCCATAAGTGTAAATAGTTATCTGTCTCCATGTGTTAGCCTGGTAACCTGTCCCAGAACCATGCCTCTTGCCCTATGGCAACTATAGGTTAAAATACTGCATATGACATTTACAGTGATTTCTGTATACTGTATTGGGTTAAGGTCAAACTCATAGGAAAAGAAACAACAATACACTCTCAGATACTGTTTTATAATTTTTAGTTTTGGCTGACTGTGCTCACAATCAAAAAAGTTCAAGGAAAAATAAATGAAAGTAAATAATGTTAAAGCAAACAACCTTTATTATTCAAGTAGGTAATTCTCACATAGATGTACAACTTTTAATTTAAACTGAAAAAAAAAAACCCGGCTTAAATAACTGTGAGACCAGATGGTATTTCTAATCTTCCCTGGCCTAAAAACCTTACAATTACAACTATGTAGATTACTCTTAGCCTGTTTTATCGCCTAGCCTGTAGTTGCTCGTTATCGCCGATAGACGGCGCTCTCCAGTCGCCCTTAGGTCGGTCTGTCGGTCGGCGTCCATCCAGCGGTGGCGGCAGCAGCGGCAAAGTAGGCGGACCGTGAGAGACTACACATGAGCAGCTCAGTGGCTGACGGAGAATCCGGTGTGCGCGCTATAGTACGGAGGCTTCAGCTGGCAGCTGTTTCACATTTTTATGGCACGTGAACACGGTACCGCCCTCACTAACATCTGGAGCTCGCGCTTAACAGGGAGACCACTCTTCCTTTTGGCCGCGTGATGAGGCAGGTAGAACTTATGTAGGGCAGTGAGCGTTTCACCGGCGGGGACCCCTCTGTGCTGTACTCGGCAGAAGGAACCGGCCTCATCTTGAAGGTAGGTGGGAATAACGTCGCCTGTCATAGCGGACATCGTCGCTGCTCAATGAATACACACCGTGTAGTATTTATAAGGCGGGAGCTGAGCTGTCAGCATCTCACTCGTGGTGCAGGTACGCTGTGTTTTAACTGCTTTGCAGCACACGGGCTCTCTGGGTGGGGTCTCCCGAGGCTCACACCAAACACCCATTGGTGGCACTGTGCGTTCATGCTTGTTGTGTGTGTGTGTGTACTAAGGGAGTTTAACACATCTGGACTGTCTTTTAAGCCTTGTGAATTAAAACGCCACGCTGTTGTGTAGCAAATGTGTGTGACACATACCTTGGTCTGTCAAATGGGTGGAAGTCCAAGACATAAGGACCATGAGCGGGTCTAATGAGGTATGAAAGGGAAAGTCAGACTAAGGCAGACCTTGTTACCCACTGGCAAAATATCTCTGTATGTTGTCTACTCTTAAATGATATAGTAAGTCAAAGCAGGGTTGGATGATTCACACACACAAACAGACACACACGCTAGGGCACTTGCAGGTTTTTAAGAGTGATGAATTGATTTCAGAGTGCTGCAGGCTCGTCTGTTGCTGGCTGCGCAGGAATCCCACAGAGACAATTAAACCACTGACCCGTGTCATCAAGGATTTGTTTTGCCTTCCTGTTCGGAAACGTGGTAGGGAGCTGACTTTTTGGGCCAGATGGCAGGAGCATACACTTGCACACACACTTGTAAAGCGCGCGCGCACACACACACACACACACACACACACACACACACATCACCTGGCACAGCTGTAAAAAACTCCCTACTGAGGGACACAGCAGTTTTGGTCAGGGTTAAAACCTGCGATCTCAGTGATGACTTAATGGAGTGTGGCAAAAACAAATTCATTGCTCAGCTGTCACAAACACATGTTTCGTTAAGATTCTGTTCTTTCAGCTGTAACTGTGTTGTGTTGTATGTTAGTAGTACCTGATGTAACTAATAAGACAGGATGCAGGATGCTCTTTATTTTGGAGGGAAATGGATCTGGCAGTGAATTTGGACATACAATGAAGTATTTTATGAAAGATGTCTAGATTTATACCACTTCTAAACAAGTAAACCTGCTGTTTTCTATGATTTTCTGAACTGTTGATACAAGGCAGGCTGGATCGATGCTGCTGTGTTGTTTACACCAAGCTCTGACACTACCATCCGAGTGCTGCAGCAGAAATCGTGACTTATCAGACCAACCAACGTTTTTTCAGGCATAACTTGCCCAATTATTGTGAATCTTATCCTCAGTTTTCCATTCTTAGCTGACAGGAGTGACATCTGGTGTGGTCTTCCGCTGCTGTAGCCCATCTACTTTAAGGTTCGGCATTTTGCGTGTTCAGAGATGCTCTTCTGCATGCCTCAGGTTAAAAGAGTGGTTATCTGACTTCCTGCTGTCTTCCTGTGAGCTCTGACCTCTGACATCAACAAGGCTGCTCACTGGATATTTTCACTTTTTCAGGCCATCATTGGTTCGATGGTTGTGCAGGAAAACCCCCGAAAGATCAGCAGTACTACCCTTCCTTCTCAATTCTGATGTTCAGTTTGAACTTCAGCTGGTCGTCTTGACCAAGTACGCCTTAATGCACTGAGATGGTGGCGTGTGATTGGCTGCTTGGATGTTTGAGTTGAACAGGCATACCAAAGAGAGTGGTTGGAGATTGTACATATCATTTGATCTTTAAAATATAATAATCAAAACAAACTAACATTTCTAAAGCGAAAAACATTCAATTTCTCACGGTAAAGGAAATATATGTGGGTGATTTTAAACTTTGCTTTAAATTGCTGTTATTACAGATCCTTTCATCACTCTACAACTCTGTTATAAATACACGTGGAAAAGCAGCTCATGGTGTCATAAATCACCTCTGCTGTGAAGTCCTGATTATGATGGTGGCCCTAAATTAGAACTGAAAGCGCCTAATATAACCTGATGACAAAAGTACGACAGAACACATGCACCCACAGCGCTAAACAGGAAGCCAACAGCATAACCTAGATGTAAAACGGTAGGCATCTGTAAAGCATGAAGACATTTCGCAGGTGTGTCTTTGTCTCTTGCCTGGGCGCACCGAGGTTGCCGCATCGAGCTTGTTTGAACAAGTTAGACATAAAAGCGATGGTGACAATAGCAGGTTTATTTCTGGGCCGCTGCTCTCACAAGTGAAATGCACCTTCATGTTTATACTGAGCCCTCTCCGCTGGGTGCACCAGGGTGGAAAACTGCGTTGGTTTTACAGGAGCCCTCAAGCATTTTCTACAACTCATTTTTCATGGCAGCTTGCCCAGGAGTGGATCATCTCTAGTGCCTACAAGCCATACTCTACATTTTTCATGTGATTTATGCAACTACTTGTTATCGGGCAACTAGTTCATTCATGTAGGATATGTCGGTAAATAGGTTTGCGCAAATTTGAATGGGAGGTGTCGTGGTTCCTTTGGTCGTCCGTTTTTTAAAAGACATTTTTTCTAAAGGCGTGTTTTTACAAAAGGAGGTCAAATTGATCAAATAACTGCAAAAGAAGCAACATTCTCCCCAGCCTTAGTGACAATTTCAGTTTAGGAGTATTTAAACAATGGTATACTGATGCTAAACTAACTCAGTGAAAGTGTAATCTTTGATGACTCCTAAACATCTCAAGAAACCCTCCAACTAAATGGTTGTGTTGGCGATTTGTGCCTGTCATTTCAGCTGGCTGCTGCAGGCATCCCTGGCCAGTCTGCAGTCTAAGTGGCAGACACACACAAACTCTTGACTTCTGATCAACAGTGGAGTTCTGGCTGATTGGGACCCACACCCAGTTTCCCACCTTGGCTCAGGCGATTAGAGGATCATCAGGGGGTCCTTTTGTCCCTCTGTGGGGGGTAACTCCCACTAGGTTTATATCTGGGACTCTCCACCATTTGACCTTAGAACTGAAGAAGCTTCTCGGATGAGAGGTGAAACGTCTTCAAGCAACTTAAAGAAGTCCAGACGCTTTTCTTTGCAAGCTCCTTTGACAGTGGAGTTCAAGCTTTGTCTTGGCTGCTTTTATGTTTTGCTTTCACTTGTGGTTTGGTTAGGGTTTGGCACAAAACCTATTTGGTTATAGTTCAGGAAAACCCCCAGTTTGGGTTAACTACATGCAGTTTTTTCCACACAACATAAAAAAGAAAAAGCTGAGAAAAAGCAAAATATCAACAAAAATTGAATCAATATGTTTTTGAGTTTTGGCAGCTTGAATTTTCTTGTTCATCTACTTAAAATATTCCCGTGAGGTTAATCCAGTCTTATTTTTCCAGACTTATGATTGGCAGTGGGAGTGCACTAGGCTTTGACCTTTGGGTTTGTGTTTGCTCCTAGTTGCTGACAATATATGATGCAGTATTGTCACAATGCCTCACTCACGGTACAATATTATTGAGATTTTTAACATTTTGCAATATGCTGAGTTTTGGAATATCTGTTCCATCTAGTGATTCATCCATTTTCTTCTACTCTCCAGTTCAGAGTATCGTAGGGCTGGAGCCTATCCCAGCTGTCTGTTTTATCCAATGAGATAAAGTTATGTCACATCTGTTATTTTTTTTTCTCCAAAATGAGGCAATTAAGTATTCCAACACTGTCACTAAAACCTGACGTAAATGTTGCCACATGCTGGAGTCAGTGTGTTATCAGATATCTGCAATTGAATAAGGTCAAGTTTGGTAGTTACATGCAGTCTGTTTCTGATAATACAGTAATTAACTGGGATAAACTGTCAAAAATCGCACATCTGTTGCTGTTTACGTAGACAGACATTCACATCTTCACACAGCAAACTTCCTGTTCTACAGGAATATAACCAGAATACAACCAGCTGGCCGGCTGTTGCAAATTTTATGTTTCTAATACTAGCTTTTTAACATTAAATTTTATTGTTAAGCCCATCAGTATAGTGCAATTATGTGAACAAGAAAGTTCAAGTTGTCAGAACTCTTGTCTAAATGTGTGTATATTTGTAAAATCAACAAAAACTATCACGAGTTGAGAAAACTCAAAAAGCTTTTGAATCGTACTGTCACAATATTTAGATTTTTTAAATAGTTAAGTTTTCTCAGCTTTGCACATAGAATCACAAGCGCACTCTGCAGTGCTTTTTAGATATTCTTTATCCAATCACAATTGTTGTACTAATATTGAATATTGTGTCATCCCCTGACTCTTATTTTGAAAGTTGAGTTGCTGCTAACCAGCTTCTCCGTGCCTTTTCTGTCATTTTTGACTTGGCTGCTGTTGTGGTAGTTCTTCATATTGTTCAGCTGCTTCTCCAGAAGCTCTTTTGTGTTGATGCAGTATCTTTACTCCACTGTCATGGAGATCAGCTAACAGATGGAAGGCCCTTTTAGGGAGAACCTTGAGTGTGTGCTGCTACGTCAAGCTCATGTTAGCTGCAGAGCAGAACAAGGTTTACTTTAAAAAGGTAGACTTAAAGTCTCCTCTCTCTGTGCCGGGGCAGCTGACGATCTCTGTTATTCTTGTGCACTTCCGTTTGTGTGCCTGCACGTGCACATGCAATTGCATACTGGCACTAACACTTGCCTCCATTGCCTTTCCTGCCTTTCCAGGATGCTGTTACATCTAAAAATGACAACAGCACAGCACATGATTTACATGCACGTGTACCACACAAATTACCTATGTGTTTTTCTGGAAGAGGAAAGTCTGAGGCATCAGCAGATTAGCTCAAATTCTGTAGTGAAGCCAGGTAAAAGGTGTGAATCCTCTAGCCATCTTTAACAAGTCCAACATGAGTTAACCCATACTTTTGGGTAGATAGTGTACACAGAGGAGTTGTCTGATTCTTTGGTAACAGTCTGGTGCTGGCTGCATAAAAAAGTTTGTTTTTACAGTCAGAGTGTGCAGAGGGGCAGCAGACCGCGGCTGCCTTTCATGGCTGGCAACAAATTCAGACCTTCAGCTGCAGCATGAATGATTAACAGTACGATGACATGACTTTCCTAAATGTGCACTAACAGGTAATGGTTAAATAGTTGAGTATGTGCAGCTTGTTTTACCCTGCATCCACCCCCACCCCCCGGAAGAAACAAATGATCAAGATTTGAGCTGATCTGCACAGATCTGGACGGGGATTTCTCTAATCCTCTCTCTCCATTATTGTGTCTCTTCCTCTTTTTTCTTTTTTTCCTGTCACTACATGGTGCTTGCGCTTTCATTTTTTTTCCTCAGATAAGATCAGACAGGTGCTTTCAGTGCACCATGCAAGTAGTGACAGATAATAAAAAAAAAAGGTGTTCACATTCATATGTGTGTTATTTTTATTTACTGTAAGCAATAAATAGAGAGAAACCTCTGCACTCTGACATAAGTATGCATTTTTAGTTTGATTTTAATATTCTCTAAAGTTTCCTCGATCATTCAAGTCTCGCGTAAAAATAAAAATCAGACTCCATAAATTCGATGAAGTACCGTGCAACAGATTGTCGTGGGTTCACTTATTTATACAGTGTAAGTGCGGACATGCAGGTCACGGAACAGTCATGAGTGGATCAGTGTGATAAGTGTGTGATGGGGTGATGACCGATGGGCAGATGTGCAGTCTTGCAGTTACTGTGAAACATTTGTTTCAGGATGAGTTGGGTAGGAGCTGCATGAACAGATTTCCCGAGTGTATGTTGAGTCTTTGAAGAGTAGACTTGCAGTGGGTGTGCAGTGATACTGGAGGGACAATACCTTACTTCAATATTAAAAGTGAAAGAGATGGCGCTCCAAGTATCCTGAATAAAATTTTTAGGAGAGTTCTGGAATGACAAAGGCTGCGGTTGCCTTGCCTCTGCCTCCAAAGAAGCAATAAACAGACAAACAGGGAAGGACGTGAGGCACATGTGCTTGTTAGCATAAATGCAGGTAAGTCTACTTATTGTTTTTCTTGGCTTACTAAATCTAAAATCTGAATTACCACGGCATTTGCTCAAGAGCTCTGGAATGCACCAGGGGTGTTGTTCATGTCAACACTATGGAACAAGCTTTGTTTTTTTCCCAGTAATAATCCTTTGTAATTCTACTCAAGCAGTTTTATTGGAAAAGTTAAGACTTTCTCTCCATTCATTTAGATAATAATTGCTCAGAGGTGCTACCAGAATGGTTGCCTAATGGTGAGACTTGCTTCTACATGGATTAAAATGAACAGCTAGCAGTGTACCCACTATGGAGGTCTTTCAGTTGGTACCAAAATTAAACCTGTGTTCTTTGTAATGGCCAGCTGGGAAAATATAGTATTACAATATTAATCTTACCTAGTTATCCAGAATTCTTAGGCAGTATTAGTATTCCTAGCATGTTTCAGCTGTGTATCCAGTGTATTTTACTATTTAATCCTAACTTTAAGACAAATATTTTATCTGTTTATCCATCATTGTTGGCTAATTATTGCTCCACAGCTACTGCACTCTAACTGGAGACATACTTGCTAAATGACTTGTTGCAGGTGGTAATATCATAAAGCGTAGAGGATTGCTGGAACATCAAATCACTCCGGCCTCTTTGTGACTTTGGCGAGAATACTTTCACTCAGCATGAAAAGAAAATCAGTGAGAAAAGATCATCTTTATCTCGAAATTTAAAAAATAAAAGTCCGGATGAATAGAAAGCTGCCTGTCAAAAAAGAATTTTAATCTGGCCATTATGTGGCCTCCAAACACTTCTTCAGTGTCTGTTTGATGACAATGCTTTCCCCCGGCCAGACTGCTTTATGAAAATCCTGAATAACTCCTCTGTGTTTCTTTGAAACCACAATTATGACCACCATTTTTCCTTCATATTCTTTTCAGAGCCAATTCTCTATCCCCCTCGGTATCTTACTCTAATGTGGCATCTGTGGGCAATTACCATTAACTTTTCATACAAGGCCAGCCAACAGAGGAAGCTGTTGTATTGGCGCTCACAGCATGGATTTGCTGGCAACGTAGAGAGACGGCAGGAAGGAGGAATAGTAGGAGGGTTAGACGGCTGCTGAGGAGGCCTATTCATGTCTCCAGGCGAGCCCACACTTGACTAGACACTTATTGTAGTGGTGACCTTCCTGTCACCATGCAGCTAACACAAAACAGCTTCATATGAGGCGCATGTGCTGTTTGTCCCCTTCCCTGCGAATCAACCCTTCCCTTGGTCTCGTTTTTAGTCGTTATTAATATTTCTTTTCCTAGTTATTACATTCTCTCAATGCCCCAGTGTTTGGCTGGTTTAAAGCCCCTTTTAACAGTTATTGTATTATATTATTATTTAATTAATTAGTAACTTATTTATCGCAAGTGTGACAGTATTAGCCAGTTAAGGTCACTGACTTACAGTATATGACTGTGCTTCTAAAGTCCTTTTGGCTTGAGTTCAAGGGTTCATTTGTTTTACTCGCTCAAAGACAGATTTTGCTGTTCGATTAGTCTGCACCTGTGCAAGGCTCAGACTGGCCATCAACACCACATTTAAAGAAACATTTAAATTGTAATCTTGATGTGAGTGTTTGCAATCAATGGTGGTAAAAATTTATTGTGAAAATTTATTGTGGAAATTCGTTTTTTCTTCCCTGAGCAGTCATTTTTTAATGCTTTGTTTAGTTTGTTACATGAAAATAGTGATTAGTTACTAATTACTAATTACTTCTCCAAGAAAAAAATCTTGTTACTTCACTGGTTAGCGGCAGGTTACTTAGTTACTTTTTAAAAACTTAAAACACAACCTGAATACGTAATAAAGCACCAAACCTTTCAGCCCAATTCTATTTTTTCTGCATGATCCATCATGTAAAATTGAATGAAATGAAAAAAAATCTCTTTTTAAAACTTGTTTTATTTGTTTTAATCTTTTAACTTCACGCACATTGCATCAAGCAAAGATTATATTATATGCGACTGGCTTGACCTGGAAGAAATTTGTTTAACATTTAAACCTATTTTCTACATATTCCAGCATATGAAATAAAATGTTTTGTGTCTTTCAAATAGATGAAAGTAAAACACAGCAAAAAACAAATAAAATCAAAGATTCAGCAGCACTAAGTCCTGTTGCCCTTAAGTCTATTTTCAGCTGTTGAGCTGGAGTGGAGCCAGTGGAGGTTTGCCCGGTGCCGGGGGTTTCTCTATGAATCTCACATTCCCGTGGCAGCGTGCTAGGTGCTTGCTCAGATTTGAAGTTTAATTTTTCGCTTTAGGAAGAAGTTTTCCTCCCACACAGATTGTACAGCAGATGCTAATGTTTTTATCACTTTTTAACCAATCAAACTCAAAGTAATGTCAGTACCTCCAAGCTTTAAACGCTGCACAGTCGTACTCTCTCCCGCACTCCATATGATAATATGGAGTGCGGGAGAGAGTACGACTGTGCAGCGTATTATTGTTGATATATTATTGTTGATATTGATATTGATATATTATTATATTGATATCAACAATTGTAATATTGTTGATCACACGCCACAGACGTCGCACGTATCATGAGACACTCTCACAAAATCACAGTTTAGTAAAGCAGTAACGCAGTGTGCTTACGGGAAAGTAACAGTAATCTAATTACTTTTTTGCAAAAAGAAACCCCTAACTTAACCCATAACTGAAAAAAGTAAACGGATTACAGTAACGCGTTACTTGTAATGCGTTACTTCCCATCTCTGGTTATGTATAACTCTTATCTTTGCCTTTGACATTAAATGAGGGTTAAATCTTGTGTTTTCTGGCTATTTCAGCTAGAACGCAGTGCTCTAACCCAGGTTAACCATCCGACTCAGAGTTATTTGGCGTAAGTCAGTCTTTGGTTTTACATGAATTCCCCTTGCCCGTCCCAGAAGAGGGCATGGTGATTGGTCGGCTAGTCCTGTTTTTAGCTGAAAGGGAAGTCCTAAAAGCGCCCAGAATCAACCTTATAAAGTGCTCCTTTTATTTATTATTGAGGATCTAATGATCACTGGTTCTAAGATGCCATGAAACATAAAACCCATCGTCAGTCTCAGTTTGCTCTCCCGGGGCTGTTACTGTGTAGTCTCTTTCACTCTGTTTTGGCTTCTGTCTCTTTTACCCTCTGTCACTGACTTTTTGTTCAGTATTTTCTTTCTTTCTTTTTGTCTCTTCTTCCCTCACGTTATTGTTCAGTCTGGTGTTGCCACCTTATAACAGACCAGGATGGTAGGCGGGGGAACCAGTCTTCCGTTCTTGCTGGCAAAACTCTGCACCATCATCTCAAGTCCCATACCAGGCACAGGGGCTGTAAACTGCTGTGCTCTCTCCAGCTGCATTTTTGGCAGCGATATATGCTATGAAGCTATGAGGTGTTGGAACATTTAAAGTGATGAATGGCAATGCTGCAGGCTAATTCTTACAGAGAGGTTTTCCATCGAGTCTTTTGTGTTGAATTATCTGCAGTTGCCAATAATTACCTACTGTTTAAACTAATAATGATACCATCAATTAATCCGAAAAGATTTTACGTAAAACTATGAAAGATGGATTCAGTGCTTTGAGCGAAATGAAGAGAAGTGCTTTTAGCCTTTACGCTTGCAATGTTTTTGATAGCCACCAGGGGGACGATAGCTGTGGTTACAAGTCTGTGGAAAGTTTACAGGACAAGTGGGCCTCGGACTTGAGACTGACGAGTCAAATGCCGACTGATGTGTTGTCTGACAGTGTGATCCATATCCGCTTGTCACATCCAGTTTCAGTACACAAAGATGGCGATTGCCACACGAATGCTTCATTTGCTTAATGTGTAAATAACGTCCTAATAGTGCAGTGTAATTCAAAGCTTGATCGTATCTGCATTGCTCAGGAAATTCAGTTACAGGCTTCTCAATGCTCTGACAAGATGAACATGTGAAGGATTTCATGCACCGAAAAGAAACTCTGTAACTAAAAGGCAGAAACAGGTAAACGGATGCAGATGTTTGGCATAGCAGACAGACAGACGTGTACATGGATGCATACACATACACAACAAACAGCTTGTTTATGTTGTTTGGACATGCAGATGACTGTTTTCGTTTCAGGGGGATATTTTGTGTGTTCTGTGTCCATCTCCTCTCCACACAGTATCACACTGTTTGTTCTCTGCTTTGCACTGGATTTCCTTTGGGTTTTTTATGCTCTTTGACTTGGTGCAGCATGTCTTTTTTTTTTTTACCCATCTTTCATCTTCTCCCAACATGACATAAAAACCATTTTCTCTCCATCTGTTTTTCCTCTCCTCTTTGCCTCGATGCATTCCAGGTCATCTCAAGTCAAGAGGCAGCGTGAGGTCGCGTCCCATTATCACGTTATAACGTCCTTGGAGAGCTTTTCCCAGCCTTAATGAATGCATCCTTGCAACTTTTGCCACTTTTTTTTACTGGCATCACTGTCACAGTTTGATGTGTTATGAACTGTTTGCTTCCCAGCAATGGTTACCTTGAGGTTCGACGCGATCGCTAGCTCTGCACAGATAAAAAGGCTTGTCTTCCTTTGCAGACTGCTTCATCAGAATTGTGTGGGTGTGAATTAAAGTGCAGCGGGTCGGATTTTGAATGCACGCACGTCTGCGTGCCTTTCCTGCTTGTCAGTCTGAAACTGCTTCCCCACGGGCCACGTGTCAATCTACAGTGTGGAAACACTTGATGCCGTTAGTCTGTGCCAATCCTTTAATCTCTTAATGACATTCATAGGAGACATTTTTTTTCCTTTGTGAAACACATCTGAGACTTTTGGATTATGCAAAACTAAGAGTGCAGGAAGTGTAGGTGTCGATTTTTTACTTCCCGCTTCTGCCCCAATTAAATCCATCCTGCTTCGATAGCTCACTAGTTGAGAGACATGATTGTACTAAGAGGCAGATTTGACCTCTGACCTGCTCTCATTGTTTGGGCTTCTGTTTATCTTTGTATAGCTAAGCAGCTTTTTTATGCCGTTGCCCTTTGCATTAAGGCAAAAGGACATTCTAGCAATTCTGCCAAGCATATTTGTAAGCAGATAAACTTTGCATTTAGATTTTAGAGTGTATAAATTATTAGAAAGTAATGATAAAATCTGGTTCTTGGAGTAAAAGGGAACATTTCTCTGCTTGCCTACAGGAGACTCATGGGTTACTCTCCATATATGTAAGTTTTTTTCCTTACAGCATAAAAGGCTTTTGTTGCAAACTGGTTGTCTGTAAATAAAACTGAATAAAAAGTGTCTTTTTTTTTAGCCTTTACTGGGTGATAGTACCTCTAACCCATTGTTAAGGGAGAGCAATAAAGCTTTACTAGAGATAATAAAACTTGCCCCTATTACATTTATTAATATGTGTCAAACCACAATATCAAATTGAATTTTTTAAAGATTTCGCACCTCTTGTAGTCAATATTATTCACTGTCAGCTTTTCAGTTTCACAAGAATAAAAATCTGCTTTTTAGTAACACATTCCTTGGAAAAGTTGATCATCGTATATCTAGTCTGATGTTGATCGGTCACGGTTCTCACACTTATCATACTGCAGCTGACAAATTAGAGTAGAAGTAGGCGGCAAGGTACTCGGGCTCTTTCCAGGAATGTGAGGCATTTCCTAGCCTACAGTGTAGCTGTGAAAGGCAGACAGGATGAACACGGCACATTTCTGTTTATTTTAATTCTGCTTCTGATTGTACCAGTGTCCTCAAGGCAAAGTTTCAAAAGTTTATAAAATCAATTGACATTTTATTCTTTTTTGTGACATTTGAAACATCAATAAACTGCTGTAAACAAGCGATTCTGTCAATAAGAAGCCTTGCAGCTTCATTTAATAATTCAAAATTGTTTTGCAAGGTGTGCAACCAGATCACGTTTGACTAAAGCAGTTTTATGGCACAGAGGGAGGTTGCTTATAGAGGAAGGTGAGGGCTGTGGTTTTCTTCTAAAATAGATGAGGAGGTCTTGAGAGTTTTTGTCGTGGCAGATGGTGCAAAGATTCAAAAGCAGATGGAAAAATTGCTTGAAAAACGTTCATCTTCTGTGAATGAGAAAACCAAGCATCACTAAGGAATGGGATGCAAGGTGTCAAAGACGTCTTTGTGACAGGTTTAGACTACAGTGTGGTCTTAATCAGCCTGTCTCTTTTATAAATTATTCCAGTGTGTTGTGTTTGACAGTGGGATGTGTTTATGTACACACATACAGTAGCCTTAAGTAGCAGCGTCACTTGCGTGTGGGTTTCTTTTTGGTGGTTTTGTGCGTGTGTGTCTAAGTGGGTGGGATATGTTCCCGCACCCCTGTGCGCTGATCTGCACAGCGGCTGATTGACTAATGAATTGCTCACTGTCGTGTAATCTGCGCTAAGAAGATAAAAGACAGACGCCGCAGGACAATCAAAGCAGTGTTTAGACAGATGGTTTGAACTCATTAAGACCCCCCACTGTGAGTCTGTCAGTGCGTTTTGCAGCACAATCAAACTTGTAAGTGAACAATCTACAGATTGATGTTAAACAGGCAATCAGTGGTGGGCTTTCTTGTAAGAATGCATAGAAACTTACCGATTTACCAGTCTGTTAGCTTTTTACCAATCTATTAGTATTGGAATTTATATTGGCCAATGAATGAACATTTAAAAGATAGACATCGGAGGGATACTGTAAATAAGTAAACAAATAACTACATATGACAAATGTTAGGAAATCTGTTTATGTTTCATGTATCTGAAAGAAAAAAGATATGTTGGCCGATATATCGGGAATCTTTTTTTTAAAATCACCAAATAATGGTATGAATATCAGTCGACATCCTCACTTTCCTTCCTGTGTCTGGGACATAGAATTTTATAATTGATAAATAGCTGAATTCATCTGATCGTGAGTCCAGATAATTCAGTTCAGTGCAGCTGAATACTCTGAACACTGATGTCTCTGAGGAGCTGCTTTACAGTCTTGTTCTGTTTTACAATGTTTTTATTTTGTCAAATTTGAGTCTCATTTATTTGGGTTGAGCCTAATTATAACTAACCTGGGCAAAATCATTTTGTCATCCAGCGCATTTAATAAGCAGGCTGCAGAAAGAAAAAGCAAAAATAGTATCAACGAGAGGAGGTGGCTGCTTGGATTATGGCACAAAGACTGGTAGTAATATAAACTGTTATGTTCATATTATTCGTTTATTTGTTCTTTTTCAAACATATTGCATGTTTCGGATATGCAGCTGAGAACACGATTTAGCAATGAGTCCAACTTAGACTTCTGTGGTGAATAATCGTTTCTGGCCAGCGTTCGGCCTCAGAGTGGCTGCCAAAATGTTAAATAAGGCTGCGTCTTATAACCAGGAGTTGGGGTATAGACACAAAAGTTAAAGTCTCCTCTTAATAATGTCTAAAGATCTAAATTACTTTTATACATGTTATTGTAAATCTTTTATTCAGCACAGTACTTTTATGTTTTTACAGTAAGAAACCCTCTAAAAGAAGCATTTAATGCTGCCAAATTTAGAAAGTCAGGAAGTCCAAAAGTCAACATACAATTTTAATTAATGTTTTTGGCAAGGAAAGACGTGACTGCTCTTCTATTTCATTTGTCATTCATCATTTCTTGTTTTTACTTACTGACATGACCGAAATTCTGTTTCTGTAGCGGCAGATGTTTAATCATTTATTAGTGTTTGTTTAGAGGTAGTAGCAGATTAGAGAAACACACGCATGCACTCATCATCCAAACTCTGCAAACAGAAAGGAAATGACCTACTGTGTTATGACTAACATCTGGCACAGATGAGAGCCCAGAGCAAATGTAGTCCCTTTGTAGGGGGTTGGGATTGAGGGTAGGATGATAGAAGCACGCAAGATAATTCAATGCAATTCAATTTTCATGCATTGTTACATAACCATAACAAATAATTAAAAGAACTGAGATGCACAGTTGTGGGAAGTCTCTGGGAGAAGGGTTTTTGTGTGCAAAAGGATCTGTAGGAACAGATGAATGCAATGAAATGGCAGTAAATCAGAAAAGCGCTGCCCTGCGAAGAAAAACTACTTTAACACTGAAGTTGAAATGGGCCCAGTGGTGCTGTTTGGCAGGTTGTAGTGCCTATTAGAACAGAGCAGTGCCAATGTAATAAAGTTCAAACCCTCCTGGGCTGTCTGAGTTTTAATCTTATGCTGAGTCCAAGCCAGTCAACTTGGAACTGCACTGATAATTGTCAGTTTTATAACACATTCTTGCTGGAGAGCAAAGGAAACACCAGGGCTCTTTACTAAATATACCATATATCCATCAAATGAAAATAAACATATGACCTGAAATTTAACAGTTGTCTGGCATTATTATTAGAAAGAACTGCACAAATAAAATCCAAGTAACAACTTCACTAACACTCAGTGGATACAGTAGTAGGTACAGCTTGCTTTTGCCCTCAGATCTGCCTTAATCCTTCGTGGCATCCATCAGTGATTTTGGTCCATATTGACATGATAACATCACACGGTTGCTGCAGATTTGCTGGCTGCACACTCAGGTTATGAATCTCCCATTACACCACATACCAGAAGTGCTCTGTTGGATTTAGAGCTGGTGACTGTGGAGGCCGTTTAGGTACGGTGAACTCATCGTTATGTTCAAGAAACCAGTTTGAGTTGATTTGAGGAATGTGACATACTATGTGATCTTGATGGATACCATGTGGTCATAAAGGGATGAGCATGGTCAGCAACAATACTCTGGTAGGCTGTGATGTTTAAATGGTGCTCAGTTGGTACTAAGGGGCCCAGCTTTTGCCAAAAACATATCTCTTACACCATTACATCACCACCCTGAAGCAAGCTAGAAGGCAGGATGGATCCATGTCCTCATGTTGTTCACGCCAAATCCTTGACCCACCATCAGAATATTGCAGCAGGAATCAAGACACATCAAACCAGGCAATGCTTTTACAATCTTGTACAACTGGTAGCAGTTGGTGAGCTGGTACAAACTGTAGCCTCAGTTTCCTGTCCTTAGCTGACAGGTACGCAGTGTGGTCTTCTGCTGCTGTAGCCCATTTGCTTCAAGTTCAGTATACTGTGCATTCAAAGATGCTCTTCTGCACATCTTGGTTTGTAACGAACTGTTATTTGAGTTGCTATTGCTTTGCTATCAAAGGCAACAGTAATGCAAAAGATTAGTCTGGGCAATCTGTCAAAAGTCAGTATATTAAGGTTGCAATGAAACTGGCTTCAGCCAGCTGAAAAACTTTTATTGGTTTTCCACAATTCAAAATATGTAAAAATAAAATTATGCTGGTATTAAGGCATGGCCACACCATGCAAGTGTATTTAAATCAAGTGGAATCATTGGGATTTGTGGATTTCCTTCCAGCAATGAAACAAAAGCACAGAAATTTAGCCAGACATCATTGATCTTTGAGGGAAAGCGAGCCAAGGGTTTTAAAATGAAGAAAACATTTCTCTCTGAGAACATGAATTGTTACAAAAAGTAGAAGACAGTGCCTGGAGTCACTGATACAGAGACGCATTGACGTCTTGTGTCGTGGAAATCTAGCTAAGCTAAGCCTGCTTACTTCCCAGAACTCTAGAAGCCTTTTTTGCTCTTCTCTGACTTCTTGCTGAATGAAATTCTGTACAATCACAGATAAAATGCCAGGGGTGCTAAATGTGCTACCGGAGAGAAAATAGAAAAGAAGCTCAGATGGATCCTGCCAATGGAAACAATGGAAAGTAACACTAAAACCAACCCAGTGCCCAGAGATTATACTGGACAGCAGGAAACAGTTGATGCCTGGGTGTTTTAATTGACTGTTTTTTGCCTGGCTGGCAGGAGCAGCAGCAGCTGGGCTGGCAGGTACGCTAGTTTACCAAGTGTCACATTGTCACAGAGTTTTTAAAGCTAAATATTCGAAAGATGCATGGATTAAGTTAACTGTGTTACTCGGTCTTTGCATGAAAGAAGTTGATGTAATACAGCACTTTGATTTAAATATAGCTAGATATTCAATATACAGAATTTTTTTAGCCATCCTACCAAAGCACCCAAACAATTTTTGGGCAGTACACTGAATATTAAAAAGCAGAGTAAATGAAAGTCTTGCACCCTCAAAGAGGAGCCAAAAAGAAAGAAAAAGAACAAAGAAGGCAAGAGATTTAGAGAATAAAAGGGAGACAGTGCAGATTGTGGCCTGCTTAACATGATGAGCCACTGAATATCAAAGCTTACTGACATGCAGTCACGGTAGCTTTACATGGCACAGTTCCTGGTTGCAGCCTCAAACACCAGAATGGTAAATGAACTGGTTCTTATATAGCGCTTTTCTACTCTTCTGAGCACTCAAAGCACTTTACACAACTTGTGCATTCACCCGATGCTTTCTAGCAAAGTAACACATATTCACACTCCGATTGATGCATTAGAGACCAATCTGGGGTTAGTATCTCGCCCACCGATATTCGGCATGCAGACTAGGGGAAGCCAGGAGTTGAACCACCAACCTTCCGATCAGTAGATGACCTGCTCTGCCGCCTGAGCTACAGCCACCCCAAAGGCAAAGGATCAGGGAGCAGTGTCAGGACAAGTCCTGCTTCGGTGCCAAAGAGATGCCTTTGTTTTATTCTGTCTCGACACGTCAGCAAATGTCACTCCATGTAAAGCAGATCCAATTACGCTACCATTCTGCTGCAGTCCCCTGAAAGCACAGCAGGCTGTGCACAGAAGTTCATATTTCCTTTGAGGTAACACTTTGACATGACAACATTGGAGTTTTGATGGCAAATTGAAGCCAAAATAAGAACTTAAAAGCCTTTAAACGTTCCTTTTTACTATCATAAAAAGCTACTTGCTCTGGATGCTACTTCATCCAGAGCAAGTAGTCAGTCTTAATGCTTTCAAAAGGAGAGGATAATTTTCAGAACTGAAATATGAAGGCTCTTTACTGGCAAGTTGGATTATGCGATGACACTATCTTTTGCTTTTTTGCTCAATTTGACTCACTGATATCAGTGACACCACATCCTGCTCACGACACTATCACAGCATCACCTCCATCAAATCGTGGGCAGTACAAGCTTCTGTGGCTGAACAGCAGGGCGATGTCATGTGGCATACAGCACGGGGATTACATACCCTAATCTGCCTGTCATGAAAAATCCAACTAGAGGAAAAAAAGAGGAGAGAGATCAAGATTATGGAATAACAAATGGCGAATGTTACAAAACCAGATGAAAAATGGGGATATTGATTTTGGACCGCTTTGCACCTTCTAGCAGAGACCTACAAAGACCTGATGTGGGGGGGCTGAGGCGAGCGCTGTGTAGTACATGCATGTGAGTGAATTTTGACCTTACTTGAAAAGTGCATATCAGAGTGCCTGAGTTCATGTTGCCGTGCACACACAATATCACCACTACAAAATAAGCAAAGGATGTGGTGAAGCAAAGGATTTTAGTGAAGCCTTCTATTTGCAGGGGTGTGTTTATAAAAGAACGCGCAGACTCCTTCATGTGACCGCAGAGGCACCAAAACACTGACACAGGCAGCTGAGAGGCGAAAAGAACGGAATCCAACTTTTCTTTGATATTTTACTTTGTGACCAAAAATTGCGTTGGCCCAGTGCATGAATGCACTCTACATCTACATGTGCATTCTCAACTTACAAAGAAGAATTCTAAAATACTTTATTAGATAATCTGAGTTCAAAGCCACATTGTAATTACATCTGTTTGATCACCTTGAAAATTGGCAGTAGCACGCTAGTGTTTACTGTATACTGTACTGTCCCAGAGTTTCTTGTAATGTTTAAAAAGTGGTCCTGAGCAACTTTTCTGCAGGCTTTCTAAAGGCCTTTCAGTCTTTCATCAGCACTTATTTTCAGTCCAGTCCATGTACCGGACCTTTTCAGAGGAATGTTTTGTTTGTAAAACCACTTAATACTGACCTACGAATCATTCAATCATGAAAAAGAACCCAACTCAAAGGTGGAGAGAGTGTTGTGTCTACACATAACAGACAACATAGCAAAGAACCCATTTTAAACTGAATCACTTTACTAGCAGCCAGTTGAAAAAACACACGTTTTCTTTAGTTGAATCTATAAAAAATGTTTGACAGACGTAAAACAGTATTTTTGCACCAATAAGCCGTACATTTTTACAAAAAGCCTAAAACTTGGTCTAATCTGAGCATGCTGTTCAGTGTTTCCTTGAAAAGTTTGAGGAAACTAGACAAGTGGAGGACAAGAGAAGAAGTGGCAGGCCTAAATGCTATTTACAGCAGATGAACAGTACATGAAAGTCATGACTTACAGAAATAGGAAATAATCCAACAAAGACCTGACACAGGACCTTAGAGATGCATCTGGCCTTTTGGTTCATCAGTCTGTCTCAGTGAAGAGTGGCTGTCAAGAAGCCATTATTCTTAAGGAAAGGAAACAGGGAGAAAAGACAGAGATGTGCCAAATTACACAAGAACTGGATTTAAAATCAGTTGCCTTAGGTCAGGGGTGTCAAACTGAAATACACAGTGGGCCAAAATTCAAAACTGGATCAAAGTCGCGGGCTAACATTAATATTCATTGAAAAAAATCTTCCTCCAAATATAAGAATGAATCTTTTCTTATGGACTCAAACAAGTTTTGCTGAAAAACTGAGTATGGAACAAGCAAAGCTTAATACTAAACAATATATATAACTTATATAAACATATATATATAACTTAATATTGCACACATGCAAAATCGAAATTCCAATTAAATAACACATCAGTGGAATTCATTTCTTAAATAAAAATTGTATTTGCAGCCAAAACACCAACAGAGCATTCTGGGAATTGTAGTATTAGCAGTACATGAACTGTATAATACCAGCAGGCCAGCTCTAATAGTAATTTTGTATGGCTTCGCGGGCCAAATGTAATTAGGCTACGGGCCAAATTTGGCCCGCAGGCCAGAGTTTGACACCTATGCCTTAGGTCTTTTTTAGGTCTAAATTTTTTGCTTCGGATTCTCATCTAGGTCAGGAAAGAGGTCAAATAACAGCCATCTGTAAAACACAGTGGAGGCTCTTTCATGGGTTGAGGCTGCATTTCAGACAGCAGTGTTGAAGATCTTCTCAAAATAGATGGAATTACTGATCCAGAAAGATTGAAGTATTGTTGTATGTTTAGCCAGTATGACAATGATCCCAAACACGCTGCCAATACAGTAAAAATTTCCATTTCTGGATAGAAAACCACACAATGGATTTTTGTTAGTGTTTTAGCATGTTAGTAGGCATTTATAACAGGGTCTTTAAAGTGTAAATTCCAGTCACATTAATTTTGGGCCTTAAAGTGTCTGAAAACCTCCACATTCTGAAGGTTTTTTTAATACATTTGTTAATTATCTTTTTTTGGAAGGGGCGGGGTATTATTGACCATGCAGTAACAAAACTATAAATTAAAACCAACATGTTGCCAGTAGCCACTAATGGAAACTACAGCGTGTATAAAACACCCAGCTTGTGTTTTGTTTTGCAGGGTGAGGTGTCTGCTAATGCGACATACCCACTCACAAGTGAAAATGTTAGGTGTTAAAGCTGTACAGTTGCGCAGGAAGTCAGAAAAACATCGGTTGCCATAACACACCAACAGCAGTACCGAAAATCCCACTCCAGTGAAACCCACTCTGCATTAGCAGCATCACTCCTGTAACTCCAGACAGTGCTTGGAGCTACGCTGACATTAAAGTGGTGGTGCTCTGGACTAATTCTGGCTCTGTGATTCTCATTCGTGTCCCTCATCCTTTTCTTCTGCCAATATGGATGTGAAATAAGTCTTAAAAAGCATTTATAATCATCTTAAACAGGTCATTAAGAAATCTTGCTGGACTAAAGACAAAGCGCAAAGAGCAAGCTGATGAGGGTGTGATTAGTTTTGCAGACTTTAAATGCAAAACAAAGTATTGGATAAGGTGAAAATTAAGCCTAACGATTTACCTCGAGAGAGAAACATCTGTGCAAAATTTCATGGCAGTCTAGACAGCTCATGCAAAACCACAAATATAAACCTCATGGTGGCGGCTGAGCAATCGGGGGGATCGTCAAAGTCAGTAGACTTATCCCCTGGGAACCATGAATGTCTGCACAAAATATTTGGCAGTCTAATGCAATATAGAGATACATTATTTGATAAGGGATGACGCTGCCGCTCCTTCAGTCTTATGTTCTGCTGTCACTAACGGTTTGTGTTGATATTTAACATGAATATTTATAGTGTAGGCTGAGTATTAGAGAACAATACAGTTAAGGTTGAAGCAATCCAACACAAGGTACGATTATTCTGTCAGGACTGACGTTTTTACCACCTAGACAAATGATTGTGGTGAACCCTTCCACTTTTCACTTAAATCTGTCACAACCCCTCCAAAATAAACTGTGCTTAGCAGAAATGAATTTGTTTTAGCCAAACCAAACCTCCCAGACTCCACCAACCTGAATAGCTCCAGCATATAATACAGCTAAACATACTGTCTACAACAAAGAACATGCACAACTCACGCTCCTTGTTGTGTCACTACTCCTACTCCCATCTGCAGCTGAGTAATCACGCTTTATTTGTGCAAACGCCCACCCTATACTGACAACATCGAGTTCACACCTGCTCTGTAGGCACTGCCATGTAAAGATCACTATCAAAATAGACACGGCCTTTTCGCCTGAGAGCAGATACACAAGAAAATCGGATTTTACTGAAAAATACACTCTCGAAATGACAAGCCAAGTTATCCAAAAAAGAGATTCCTTCGCGGTTTTGCTGCAACTCTATAGGTTTGTGTGCAGGAGTTCTTGGGCTTTGGAAGTACATGCCGTCCTGTCTGGATTCGTTTGCATCAAGAAGTACTCCTGCTGCCGCCTTTGATTTTCTGGCCAGAAGTCTGAATATCAGCTCCGGGATCACCTATGATGGAAGAGATTATTGTTGACTTTAATGACTTTATGGCAAAAGAGGAGAGCCTGTAATTTCACTCACTGCCACGAATCACAGAACAATTCGCAGCAGAAACCTCGGCGGTGGTCGCTCATTACTTCTCACTAGAGCCCCATGCAGATGTCCTATTATGTAGTAATAGTCCCCTTCACTCATGCATAAGGACTTCCACTTGGCACAGGCTGTAACTGTGATCTGAGAAAGACTTCTCAAAATGAGCTGAAATGCAGACGTCCTGCAGGGGCTCCAGTGGCGCAATCGGTCAGCGCGCGGTACTTATAAGACAGTAACCTGCAGAGCGATGCCGAGGTTGTGAGTTCGAGCCTCACCTGGAGCAGTGAAGTTTTAGGCTCTTCGGTTTATGAGATTTAAGCCAGACCGTGTGTGTGCGTGCGTGCGTGGGAGGGTAGAGTAGTGCTAAGTTGATGACAACTTTAACCCCACAAACACACTGCTGGCTTTTGATAGCTACACAATACTTTGTCTGATATTCTTTAAGCAATGAGCACAAAGTAGTTTAAAAATTACTCTAAAGACGGTGCTTGACTCTTCAGCACAGCAAGAACTTTTCACAATATATCACATATAGAACATCAATTACACCAACACAGATAATTAATCAGATAATCCACATATGCCAGTAGGTCAGGATCATTTTTAGAGTAGAGTAACTAAATAAACAGTGAGACAGTAAACAGACAAAATGTGCACACATCATCAAGCAGCAGCAGCTTTGAGAAACAAATGACAGTTTTGGTTCTGCACATTATTAAAAAGTTCCAGAGCAAACATTCACAAACTGAGGAAATGTCTCATGAATTCCCATACAGCTGCTGTGGAAACAGATAAACAGGAAAACCCCTTTTCACTCTCTGAATGCCTTCAAAGTCATAAACCAGTGAGCAACTGAGATCAGTGGAAGCTTCGGCCTTTTATTTTCTTTTTTTTATCTTTCCGTCTGCTGGTGTGGCTCAGCTTGGGTCAAATTTTTTGTCTGATGCTGTCTGTTAACGGGCGGCCTGCAGTGCAACAGCATCCTTTTCCCGCCACACAAGTGGCGTGCTTGTGTTTTATCTGAGCACAAGCCTTCCATGTGAGCAGCTTAGTGCCACCTTGTGGTTGTGAAACATAGCTGCACCAACGTGCCTCCAAAACTCCAGGGGAGGAGTAAGTACTGGTAGATCTTAGTTTGCAGATAAATGCTGAGTATCCTGTGGGAATGGAGAAAATATTAACTGGTGTTTGGGAAAAGTTTAAGCTCAGCTGAAATAATGTGTCATGTGTTTGCATTAAGTTATCTAAATGTGCTG
>NW_005187406.1:2218875-2237638 GCF_000239375.1 Pundamilia nyererei
GCACTGAAAACTCTAACCCTAGCGGATTGCTTCTTCTGTGTGGAATTAGCTTGTTCCTTGACATGCAGTCACTCATTCCCAGTGGTACAGAGCATGATTGTATCATTTGTGTGTGTGTTTATGTGTGTTTACGTTACAGCCAGTGAGGCGCCTGCGCAGCGTCAGCATGCCAGGGGAAAACCCTCAGACCTGCATTGCTGCCTTGGAAACCTCCAACAACTACCTCAGGCCTCCTGCGGAGAGATTGCCCTCCATCACTCAGTCCATTAAAAGGTTAGACACACACACACACACACACACACACACACACACACACACACACACACACACACACACACACACACAGGGGTATATAAAGAGAACTCCTCTGTCCTCTCTTCCTATTTTCTCCAGCTGCTAATTTCCTCTTTCTGCTTCTGCAAGCAAAATCCATAATTCTAATAATTCCTCAACTAAACTATTAGATGCTTTTTCTTCCTTTCAATTAATCCTGCTCTCTTTTTTCTCTTTCCCCCCCTTTTACTTTGGCCTTGCTTTTTTCTTTTTTCTTTCCCTCTTTGTCTCCCTTCAAACCTCTTACTCCGATGTGAACGTAGTGAGAAAAGGGTGCACTTTGAACGCATCAACACCGTTCCCCCAAAGGGCCAGAGGAGCCCCAGGAGGGTGTCAACCATCCGAAGGCGGTCCTGTATCCCCAAGATACTGACCCGGCGGCGTTCATCTATACCAAAACAAATCATCAGGTACATGAGAGGTGAAGTAGGGGGCCAGGATAACAGCGAGTAGAAGCTGTTAGTTGACTTTTTTGACTAGTGGTAGATTATTGGGTTTCAGCAAGCTCCAGGGATGCCAGCATGGACTTACTTAGTTGAAACATCTTGTCATGTGAGTCTTGACTCAGACTTTCAGGTGAAAAGCTACTGCTTAACCCGTTGCAACACAAATTCTATCCTTTAAACTACTCACCTGATCTAAAACAGGACCTGAAAATGGGCTTTCAGCACAGGTTCGATTTCCTAAATCCCAAAGACAAAGCCCAAAAGGAAGTAAAGGACTCCAGTTCTCTGTCACTCCACTTGATTTGCAGTATGATGAAAGGTTAATATGGGTTTATTTTTTTTGTCCAGTGATGCTAAAAACATGTTTGTTGCTTAATGTCTAATCCAGCCTTAACATGGAGTAAAACAGCTAAACTGAGACTGAAAGCTGGTGGACTAACATACAGACATCAAATAACTACTGAGTCTTCAAAACAGATGCTATTTGCTTGTAAGATCACACCTTTAACTCCAAAGGTGACATATCTGTGTTGTGTTTGTGCTTTATCTTTAAAACATGTTGAAATTCTCAGTAAAAATGGAGCTGATTTGTGAAGCATTTATAGGCTATATTGAAAATAATAGAAATAAATTAAAAAATGATTTTCTTTTGAAATGTTCGTGTAAGATTTGATACATTTTATGATGATGACATGTTTATCACCCAGAACGCTTCATGTCATATTTATATTTACATTATATTATGGCAGTCATCATTTATGAATGCAAAAATGCTATTTTATGTCTGTCAAAACTGTTTTACTTTTGGCATTTTTCTTTGATTCAGCCAAAGAAATTGGAACAAATTATGTGTTCCTTACTTAGAAGGCTGTTAGTAAGTGTCCAAAGATACAGTTTACAATGGGTTACTGCTAAGTTGTCTGTTACGTGTAGAAACAACACTGGTCCATCCTTTGAGGTACGTGCCTGTTTTATGCTTGAATGACTCATAAGTCAGTGTTAAGTGGCTTTACAAACAAAAATATTATTCATCTGAAAATGGTCAGATACAAGGATGGGACTGAAAGCAGCCAATGAAAGAGCCTGAGAAAGCCCAGAGAAGAACACTTTAAAAAATGATAGGAAAAGTCAGTCTCCTTGGAAGCAAAATATAAAGAAATGAGGGGTGACTCATGAGTTTTGCTCAGTACTGTATGACAGTACTAAACTGGCCTGCCTGCAGTAACTGATACATTATTAAATATGACAGCGTTGAGCGGCTGAAACTGCGTGTCAAGCAATAACTGTGCAAACGTGTTTTTCAAAACTAACTTTGGTTCACACTTGATGCAACACAAAGAAAAACACATTACTGTCCCAACGTCTTTTCCAAAAAAACATTAAGATGTACAAGTTTCAGCATTTAATGTGTTGTCTTTGTTATGTTTTCAGTTGACATGGTGGTTTAAAAGATTTTCAAACTCATTGGTCACATTTTCTTCATGCCACAGCTGCGAGGGTTTGTTGGTGTCAGTCCAGGTCATACACAGGACCACATGGTTTGTAGGAGACAACATAACACAAACGCTCATTCTGGCTATCTTACGTGCGTCATACCACTTCAAAGCGGCTGCTTAAACAGAATTAAATTAATGTAAACGTTTGAAGACGGAGCCGCAACTCAAACCTGCAGATACTCTTCAAAAGAGAGTGTCCTAATGTCCTAATTTCATCTTGCAGAAATGTATTAGCTTTTTATTTGCATTTGTGGAAGAAGCACAGGACGCGTTTGATGTTCGTGAGAGAATTAATGCGATTGTATGTGACTCGTGGAGGTTAGCTGAGGTCCCTCCTCCGCAAGAGTTCACGAATCCATGCTAAATCTTTACTATTCAAACAAAGCACGTCTCTGAGTGTGATTTGTTGTGTGCTCGCGGGGTATCTTGGAGGACACCCTGATGTTTGTTTATCTGGAGGACAAGCGGAGCGCTCTTTATGGGTCATTATTCATGTTAAGGAGGCCACAAAATTAAACGGTAGATAACTTTGCCATTCACCGCAAGTTCACACGCTCAGTTTGACTTCCTTAAAGAAGCTCACGCGAGTTTCTGAACTGCAGAGCACGTTGGGGTTTTAGCTTGGAGCGATGAGAAAATAAACCTCTCCGGTAGTGTGTGTATATACAGTATGTGTGTATGTGTCATGTCCAGGCATGTCCAAGGTGCACTCCCTTCATCGTTTCTCCCTCCTAATGCCCATGATGATCTTTCTTCTCTCCCTCCTTCTAACGTTCCATTTCCTGTGGTATGTTAGAGGGAGAACTGGTGTTTACATTCACTCCTGCAAAACAAGGCAGAGACACAGGCCGGCAGAGGGAGAGGAGACTCACTGATAGAGATCGTTGGGGGCTGTTGATGTGGGGAAAATGTTCAGTTTGACGAGGACCAGCATCGCTGTCTTTTTTGCCCAGTAGGTCACATCCTTTCATGTGAGCTCTTAAGGAGGGACGTCTCCAGACAAATTAACGCTCTTTGTCGGGTACGGAAATTTAGGCTGTGTGTGCTGGTGACACAAGTTCAGAAAACAAAGATCCACCCACTCATTGTGTGTTATATAGTCCAGCTGGATGAAATTGGAAGCTCTCTGTGGATTTCTTTTCACATCATGATGTGGACATCAGCCTCCCGTCTGACTGAGGAGTTTAGCACTGGATTCTCTCAAACTTTGATTAACCAGGAGAGCACAGTAGAAGAAAGGGATGTTCAGCAGACTCCAGACATGTGCTGATCCTCCGCTCTTTGCTTAGCGGTGACGTAGAGCTGGCCTGGATATCAGGAAATCCCCTTATGGAACATTGTATGTGGGATTTGTGAAGGATCAGTTTGTATTTGGCAGATTGAGGTTTATTAGGGGTCAGGGGCTAAGCGGGGACAGTACTGGTGATGGAGATCACTCAGCTCCAGAGTCCCCAGCCCAATCAGGAATGAGCCATACCCTAAAGCCCTCTTGGAGATTTCAGGACAGGTGAGTGCGCTGAGGCAAACTGGAGCAGAGCAAAACATCTGGCTCAGCACGAGATGCTTTGGAAAGTCAGTGAAAATTCTCAACAAAGCACTTGTTCTGTCTTTGAGGGGATTAAGATTTTCTCAAAATTAACTACAGGATTTAGAGTCACTAGCAGCTCACATTTTAAATTGCTTTCAGTCTTATATGTTGAGTTTTACGGAAGGGTTTGTGATTGCCAGCATGTACATCTCATCTGTTTTATGCCATCTCTTTAAACATAGGAAGTTTTGAAGCTTTGAAGAGAATAGTTCTGAAAAAGTGGCTTATTTGCTTTGCTTTAGGAAGTTCAGTAAGAAGACTGATAAAAGCTGTCATATATGTGGGATAAATATAAATTAAACTGTAGCCAGGAGATGATTAACTGTGATCTAATCAAAGTGTATAATAATTGGTTACTAGCGTAACCCACTGCCACTGAAACAGCTCTGTTCAGTGGTAGCATATCATTTTTGTTATTTAGCTGTCTATGGAAGTTAAACAAAAACGATTAAACTTGTTAACTTGTGACATTTAAAGGTGCCATTATTAGGCTCATTGAGCTGAAGGACCAGCAAGTTTATACAACTGCGAGACACTGATCCGTCTCTATGTCCGTCCATCCACAGTTCACAAGAATCTCTACAGGACTTTTGCACAGAATGATCAACTAATCCAAATTATGAACCGAGGTCAATGTTAAGTTCATACTTTTATGAGTTTTATGAGTAATTTTCTATATTTTTGTCTCTTTAATGGCCAAATGAGACACTACGTCACTGACATGCTGGCCTTTTAAAAAATGGTGTAGACAACCAGCTTTCAATGGATGGACAAATAAATCCCTGATGACCTTTCAGCATATTGTGGTTCACAAGTATTAGAGGGAACTAGAGTGCTGCACACGTTTTTCAGGCTTCAGAAAATGTAACTCATGAGAGAGACTTTGGACTTCTCAGACTAGGGCAGATGAACCATTTACCTACCTCACAGCACAATGTTGTACTTAGTAGTTATGTATTAAAAAACTCATTCATATTGTTTCTAGAAAACATAAAAGTTGAAAAGTAAATATTAAATTATAGGAAAAATGTAAACCAACATAAAGTCGTACATAGGAAAACAACTTGAATGAGTTTGCCGTGAATTACAATGCATTCTTAAAATAATGTCTGTTTTGACTTTAATAGTAATTTTATCAGTGGTCACACTTGCTGCCTCCACATGTGGCTATGAATGAATGAGACTGGGCATGTGCAAACTGAACCAGCAGTAGTCTAATTGTTTTATAGCTACCTGGATTTTTTGTGTAGTGTTTGTTTGGATTGTGCAAAGCTTTACCCTTCTGCCTTTTCTTCTCCCTGATGCCCAAAATGCCGTGTGAGCCCATAATTACGTCGACTGTTGTTTCATGTGTACCAGCCTTACCTGGAGGATGTGGAGACTAATTCACGCGTGTTAAAATTGCTTTAATCATCTGCGATGTGTGGTTGTTTCGTGCTGTCGTCAAGCAGTCTGAATGTTTTGTTCGCGTTTTGTGTGGGTGACTAAGAAAAAGAAAAGAAAGAAAAAGACGTGCTCGCTTGCTCGTGCGTGTGCCCAAAAAGAAAAAGAACTGCTTTTCTAAACAAACAACTGTCACCGAGCCTGAAATGAGCCCATTTCTGAAATTTGGCCTTGTCGTTCCACCAGGATTTAATATTGTTTATGAGGTTTGTGTGATTGCTAGCTGCATTTAAGGAAACAAACATTTTGTAACTGTGCAAAAGTTTTTGAGAAGTCTGGATCTCCTGTCCTCCTTATTTCTCTCTCTCTAATCCCGCTGTTTACGTCTACGTTCTTGCTCAAGGCATCCAGTCTAAATCCTACCGTTGTTTTGTTTTTGTTCCAAACCTGTTTCCTCTTTTTAAGAGATCCCTCTCTGGAGGGACAGTAATCAGGGCTGCGCCACCCCCACCCTGTCCTTGTGCAGCCTTAAAAGGCTTCCCCAGCTGGCGTTTTTCTTGATGATGAGGGCTGAGTGTTTATTACTAAACGTTCTGCTCTCTAAACAGCCTCCCCCTCCTCCCACTGATCGGTTAACACGCAGCCTGATGTGCGGACACAGTTCTTGGAAAAAGGGGGACCTGAATGCACATTTATCGAACTGAAATGTAATAAACAAAGACCCATATTGTGTCATCTACTCTGGGAATATGAGGCAACATCTGCTTCTTTTCTGCCAGCAGAGGGCTGTAAATTATATAAGGAAACAAGACAGTGTATTTCACCCAGGCTCTCAAAGCTGGGTTCAAACTTGCACACGTTAGACAGAGATAAAAGTACAAGAAGAGCATCTTAGATGTTATAATATAAAAGTGTTGTTTTCTTGACTTTTTAAAATCATGGCCCGTATTTCATCCTGATTCATTATTAAGTTCTTGTGCTAAGATGAACCTGATTCATTTCTGACACACTACCACTACATCAAAAAAAGTATATGCTTTCACTAAGCAGAGTGTGTCCTCTCCCCCAGGGGTACGGCTGACTGGTTTGGGGTGAGTAAAGACAGCGACAGCACCCAGCGATGGAGGAGGAAGAGCCTGCAGCACTGCAGTCATCTGTACGGGGGTCTGAAGACGCAGGTGATGAGGGAGATGGAGCTTCACAGCCAAGACAATCTCTCCCTTGCCAGCACTGAGACCCCTCCTCCCCTCTACCTCCCACCCCTCCACCCCAGTCATCACCACTATGGCATGCAGAGGGTAGGCCTGCGCCAATGTGGGGGGGGGGCGCATGTTAGAGGGATGGAGACGTAGATGGGCACCTTTTCTTTCGGCACATTTCTCCCCCACCTCTCTCCTCCTGTTCTTCATGTCACATCTTGAAAATCGGGGTCGCTTTAGCGCCTTGCTTTGTTCGCTTTCGTAGGGTTCAATTGATGGGGTCTTAACAGAGAAAGAACTTTTTATTGACGATTTGTTTGACTAACCGCAAAAACAACAAGGCACTGAAAGTCACAATAATGAGTGCAGCACTGATATTAATTATACAGTTACAGATGACGGTTTTTCCAAGTAGCATTTTTAAACACATTAGACGTCTTTAGAAAGCATCAATTATTTCTGTTGTTACACAAAAATATAATTATTTCAGAAAAAAAGAAAAATTACCAGGGTTAATATCATCAGTCCCAAGTTAAAACAGCAAAACTTTGAGCCGTCACTTTAGAAAGCATCAGCCCAAAAGTCAAAGAAGTCATTTTAGAGCTGAGAAAAATAATTATTGAGAGAATGAGGTGGATATAGAAAGTTATCACAGCATTTCAAAGTTATAAGAACTGAAGAATCATCAAGAAATGTCTTCCTTCTCTCACCCCAACTGGTCCCGGCAGATGGCCCCGCCCCTCCCTGAGCCTGGTTCTGTCGGAGGTTTCTTCCTGTTAAAAGGGAGTTTTTCCTTCCCACTGTCGCCAAAGTGCTTGCTCATAAGGAGTCATATGATTGTTGGGTTTTTCTCTGTATCTATTATTGTACGATCTACTGTACAATATAAAGCACATTGAGGCGACTGTTGTTGTGATTTGGCTATATAAAGAAAATTGAATTGAATTGAATTGAATGAATTGAGTCACACAGTACACAGTAATACTAATGTAAGCATTCAAAATAAATCTAGGATGCTGGAAAAGCTGTGTTGAAATTCCTTGCTCTGTTAAATGCTTAAAAATAAAATTTTCATGGCGGGGGAGGGGAGGGGCTAATAATTCTGTACTCCTTTCATTGTGAATTCTGTGTAGCTAATAGCATGTCAGCGTAGCCCGCTAAGTGCTAGTAGCCTAAAAAGCCCTTGGTTTAGCAAATTTATCTGAAACTTTGCCCTTAATTTTAGTATAAAAGATAATATCAGACGTAAAACATAAAGCACATGTCAAGTAAAATCTACTTACCCCCTTTTACATCAATTTAACCCTAATATCGATGTGTATGTGCATCCCTGTTGCCTCTTCTGTTCTGTCGTGTCAATCGAGCTTAAAAGAAAAAGGTTGTGGTGAACCGACACACTTGTGCGACGCGTTGTGTTTGTGTGCAGATCGTAGACCCCCTGGCTCGGGGTCGTGCCTTCCGCAATGTGGAAGAAGTAGACGGCTTGAGCGCCCTGCAAACTCCCATGACGCCCGGCACAGCTTCCCTCTGCTCATTTTCCAGCTCCCGCTCTGCCCTCAATCGTCTCCCACGACGACGCAAGCGAGAATCTGTCGCCGTCATGAGTCTCAAGGCGGCGGCGGCGCTAATGAAGGTGTATATTTGTTGTTTATTCCAGAATTCCTACCTAAGACGGTCTTGCTGTCTTTGAATTCTTCTACACTGCTGCCTGTCAAGATAGTCATGCATGTTCGTCCTTCTTGGTATTAAAAGCTTATGCAACAGATTCTAGTAAGATAGCCCATAAAAGGACTTTGATTTACGTTAAGTTATTTCTTATTTGTCCCAGAAAAAATCCACTTACCATAATGATTTGGCAGGTTTTTCTTCTGTACACAAGCATGTTGTGTAAAACAGGAGATTTGCGTGTCCTGTTGGGGATAAAGTCAGGCGCTATACTTTACAGCAGTGTGCACGTGACTGTCCTTGTGTGAACCACGAGCTACAGAACACATATGTAAAGCAATTATGCTGCTGTTCAGAGTGTGTGTGTGTGTGGTGGGTGGGGATTGTTGGGGGTTTTACCAGCAGATGATCCGTGACAACACCAGTGAATGCTCAGTTATCTGCTGCTTTGTTTTCAAAGCACTCTGGAAGAGCTGAGCTCATATAGGTGCAAACCTGCAGAGGCCACATCGCATCATTAAGAAACGATACGCGGTCTCACTCTTTTGCATCAGTGCTTAGGTTTAGTTACCAAAAACTACTTGGGGAAGATTTAGGAAAAGTTTCACTACTGTGTTGTTCTCTTTTTGCTTGTGTTTTTTTCCAGCAGGTGATCAAACTGATCCTTTGTATCTTTTCTCTCTGTCTCTCTTCTCCTCTGTTTTTCTTTCCCTCTCCTTCTGTTGAGCTTCTTCCCAACTTCTCTTTTCTTAAAAGTAAAATAAATAAATAATGCAGATCGAACAAGCAATGACAATCAAGTAGACCAGTATGGGAAACGGCATAATGATCCACTTGGGAAAGTAAATCTATTGGGCATTTTTCTGGTTGCTACAGTGACAGACAGGCCAAAAAACATGATACTTAGATATTTCATTTAAGTGTGACGCCGAGGGGTTCATAGGTGAGCAGGTTAGAGCTTTTTCACTATTACCATGAACCTAGTGAGCCACCTTGTGTGCATTTGTGTCACCAGTAGCTTTGACAAAAAATGGTGATATTTTGTCTCCATTAATAGAAACCAGCTCTCATTTCGCAATGATAAAGTAATACCTTTATTATTAAGGTGCTTTTGTCGATGTGATTTAGAAAATTTCCTCCATCTTTGTTTGAAATGTCCTGTTTATGATCGTTTCTCAGGGCCGGACGTTAGGCGAGAGCACCGCTGGGCGGCGGCGCAGACGGAGTTTCATGCCTCCTAGTTTCTTCGAAGATGACACTGCGGATTTCCCCGATGACCTAGATACTTCTTTCTTCACCAGAGTGAGCAGTGGACACACTCTCCCAAAGCGACTTTTAGTCACTGTGACAATCATTTGAATTCACAGATTGATAAAGCTTGCATTTTTTCGTTCAGAACTTCCTGCAGCATAATTTTCAGTTCTGCAGTCTTCTGCAATCTTCTGAATGCGATAGCCCGCAGAGGCTTCATGTAGCAAAAACATGTGTGCTTATTTCTGTGAAATAAATTAAAAATACTGTCTACGATGTATTTATGAGATGAGTCTTTGCAGGAAGGCCTGCAGGATGAGTTGTCCAGCTATGCTGACGAGGTTTTTGAGACTCCGTCGGAGGCTGCCCTCAAACAGCTAGATGAGAGCGAGCTCACGGGAAGCGCTCTGGATAGGAACGAACTAGAGAGGAGTCATCTCATGATGTAGGTCTCCACCGTATCCTTCACATGCACACAAAAAAATGAAAGGAGCTGCAATCCCTTAGAATGCTTCCTCCTCCCCGATTCAGGCCTTTAGAGCGAGGGTGGCGGAAGGCAAAATCCGGCTCTGCGGTCCAACCCAAAGTCCGCCTGAAACAGGAGGTGGTGAGCGTCAACAGCCATCAGCAGCGAGGGCAAAGAATCGTGGTTCCGGTTAAGAAGCTTTTTGCCAGAGAGAAGAGGCCATACGGGCTGGGCATAGTCGGACGTCTCACTAACCGGTCGTATCGCAAACGCATAGACAGCTACGTCAAGCGGCAGATTGAAGACATGGATGATCACAGGTGAGACAGGATGTGGCTGTTTAGAAATGTTTAAATGCAAAAAGTAAACAATGCATTAAAAATGCTTCCCTCTCCAGGCCTTTTTTTACCTACTGGATCACCTGCGTCCACCTGCTCATTACCATTCTGGCTGTCACCATTTACGGTATTGCCCCTATCGGCTTCTCGCAACACGAAACTGTCGACTCGGTAAGTAAAGTGTTCGACTTTTATAAGGGTTTAATGCTGCTTTGTTACAAATTTTTGAATATTGAGATTTTTATTTTTTATTATTTTTTTATTTTTGAGGTGCTGAGGAACAAGGGGGTTTACGAAAACGTGAAGTTTGTGCAACAGCAAAACTTCTGGGTGGGTCCGAGCTCTGTAAGTGCTTCCAGTCTTTTATCCACCGCCTTTCACACTACTAAAAATCGCAGGCAAGTTAGAATCTCAGTGACCTCTGCCTCAAGGTCAGAGGTCAGAAGTCGAGTTTTCTAAAAATCTTGTGAATGCGATAATTAAAGAACAAAGTGATGTAGAAATGAAAGAGGCTGTACGCCCTCTTTAACCATAAGTGTATATAATCTGCTCATGTATTCATGAACACTTGTTGTATTAGCTACTAATACACACAAATATCATATAAATATAATGTATAAATAGTACAATAAAGCAATGGAAAAATGGTTAAGTGTTAGTTTAAAGTTAAATGATTCAAACGCATGTCGAAATTAAATGCATGTATGATTTTTGACTAAATAAAGGAATAAATGGTTAAAATATACATTTTCTGTTGTAGTAGTATTTAAACACACCAGGTTCCATATTTAAATTAATGACACAATCTTCAGTTGAAATGAATGCGCAAATGTATTTGTTTGTTTCCTGTGGCTGGTGTCTTGAAAGACTTATTTGACAGAGGCGTAGTGTTAGGATCTACATGGACATTTTTCTTTTCAAATTGTCACGTCATCTCTTCTTCGCCACAGGAAGCGCTGATTCACCTGGGAGCCAAGTTTTCCCCGTGCATGCGTCAGGATGAAGAGATCCACAAGCTGATCCAGGAGAAGCGAGCACTAGAGAGAGAATCGGGCTGCTGTGTGAGGAATGATCGCTCCGGCTGCCTGCAGACTCTACAGGAGGAGTGTTCGGTCAGTCGCACCAGCTTAGATTTGAAAGAGTCTCAGCACCAACCATGACCTGTTTATTTCAGGCACACTATGATTTTATTGAAACTTGTCCTCAGAAAATGATACCTTACTGATGGGCAGGTCACTTACCAATTGGAAGGTTGATGGTTTGATCCCTGTCTGCTCCAGTCTGCATGCCAAATATCTTTGTGCAAGATATTAACCCCAAGTTGCTCTCTGATGCTGTTGGAGTGTGTATGCATGTTAGGTAGAAAACAGTGAATGAAGCATGTTGTGTAAAGCACTTTCAGTACTCAGATAGTGCTATACAAGAACCAGTCCATTGACGTATAGTGTCAGTGCATTCTGAATATACATGGCATGTCTTTGCTCTGCAGAGCACACTGGCAGTGTGGGTGAAGTGGCCTCAGCACCCCAGTGCTCCTTCTTTGAACAGTGAACTCCGGCAACATGGTGCCGTTTGCCATCAGGACCCCAGGTAACATGATTATCATTCTTCAGCTTTAATAGAAAACAAATTTGGATGAAGGACTCATAACTTAAGACAAGAGCAACAGTCTGCCGGACAGACTTTGTTTTTATCCATGTGTGGGCTGAGCTGTTGGAGCCGACTTACCCTGCTGGAAGACGTCAGTGTTCACTCTTATTTCTTGTACTTTTGATTTTGCAGAATCTGTCTGGAGCCAGCCTCTGTTTCACCGCATGAGTGGCCGGATGACATCACTTCTTGGCCTGTAAGCGCACTAACATGCTATCAGTCTAACCTCACAACATCCATGCTAAACAGGCCACTGTTCGGAAACTAGGAGATACATTTCCACTGAAGTCTTTAAGCATTTTTCAGTGTTACAGCTAAAATTCGTAACCAAAGCCAAACCCTACCCCTAACTCCAGATGGGCCAAGTGTTCATCTGATACTATTATTTATCAACGAGTAGATACATGGATCAGGTAGTATCAGATAGCAATGGTTCTGTTTCTAAGCCAGTCATATACCAAAAGGCTAAGATGTCTGATTACACAACTGTAGCTCAGTACAACTGTACTGCAAGAGAGTCTCTAAAGACTAATGTAATATTGCATTTAAGTGGTTTGGTTCAAGTCAATGTGAGGCAAACAGTTGTCTCCTTGTGTGTGTGTGGTTTTTTTTTTTTTTCTAAACTGTTGTAACTGTAATCCGATGAGAAACTTTCACTGTGGTTTTGATCTGTAGGTTTGCACAAGGTTCAACTCTGGGAATCACACTAACCTCCCCCACATTGATTGCACCATCACAGGCCGGCCCTGCTGCATCGGAACCAAAGGACGGTGAGGATCGGGATCACTTATTTACAACACGTGCTCAGTAACAGCATCAAACATTAACATCTTTATGGTGCAGTGAAAAAAGGAACTGATCCACCTTTTGATTACATAGTAAAAGGGGTTTGAATAAAAGATTAGTACACTGATCTCTACTTAAAAACCTGAATTCGTGTTGCAGGTGTGAAATAACTTCTAGAGAGTACTGTGATTTTATGCATGGCTACTTCCATGAGGAGGCTACGCTCTGCTCACAGGTAGGACAAACAGCACACACACACCTTTTTTAACTGCATGTTTAAAAACAGTGGCCTGTGTAAATTTGCTCCTTCAAGTGAGAGCCTGGTGATTTAAAACATTGTTGCTCCAGGTGAGGCTCGAACTCACAACCTCGGCATTGCTCTGCAGGTTACTGTCGTATAAGTACCGCGCGCTGACCGATTGCGCCACTGGAGCCTGCAGCACACAGTGCAACAGAATGGACTGTGGACTGCATTCACCTCTGGCACGTTCCACCACAAGGTGGCAGCAGAGCATCACTGACTGTTGTAGCCGTAACCCTGACTGATTGTATTGTTGTTTTCATTTGTGCCAGGTGGCCTGCATGGACGATGTCTGCGGTTTGCTGCCTTTCCTCAACCCAGAGGTCCCTGATCAGTTCTCTCGGCTCTGGTTGTCCCTGTTTCTTCATGCTGGGTGACTGCACTCTTCCTTTCTCCCTTCAGTATTTAAAGCAGCCATGAAGATGTTAAATTATGGGAAAAACTTAGTTGCCTGAATACTTCAGTGAAAATGTGCATGCATTTGTGGAATGTTAAGGATAACTGGTTGCTTGTCCCTGCAGAATTCTGCACTGCTTGGTTTCGGTGTTGTTCCAGATGACGGTGCTGAGGGATATAGAGAAGTTGGCTGGCTGGCTCAGAATCTCTATTATCTACATGCTCAGTGGCATCACTGGCAACCTGGCCTCTGCCATCTTCCTGCCCTATAGAGCAGAGGTACAAGCTGATGTTGATGTTACCAAAAAATATCATAGTTATACATTGTTTTCATTTAGTCGATCTGTGTGCGATCTATAGGTACCTGTCTTTTTCCTCCCAGGTGGGTCCTGCTGGCAGCCAGTTCGGCATCCTGGCTTGTCTTTTTGTGGAGCTGTTTCAGAGCTGGCAGATCCTCGAGCGACCGTGGCGAGCGTTTGCTAAGCTGTTGGCCATCTCTGTGTTCTTCTTCTCTTTCGGTTTGCTTCCCTGGATCGACAACTTTGCCCACATCTGTGGTTTCATTTCCGGTTTCTTCCTGTCCTTCGCCTTCCTCCCATACATCAGGTAAGTGACTATTGCTCTGTGTGCTTTTCTATCCAGGCTTTACTGCATTGGCAGTACATTCGAGGCCATTTTAATGCTAAGAAATGAAGCAGCTGCTAATCAGATGCTTTCTAGATGGTATTACATGGTAGGTCAAAATGTGACCGCACTTTTATGTGTGTTCAGTCCAGCTCTTGTGTAGCTCTTGTGTAATCTAGCATACCTCAGTGTTGTCTGATGGAGTAGAGGGATTAACTGAAGGGCCAGATGCATCTCTTAAACACTTTCATCTACTGTTTATCTGCTTCTACTACTTCTTCTTTCCTCTTTTCTTTTATCTTTTCTATGTTTTTTAAGACAGGCTGCTAGTAACAAAGTGCCTAAAGATACAGTTTAAAACAGATTCTGAACACGAGTGAAAAAGCAGTCAGTGTCCAAAGAAAAGCTGTGAAAGACCTTCAGAAAGCCTGGAGGACTACTGCTGAAGGAAGGTCTGACTCCTTGGAAGCAAAATATAAAGAAATGAAAGGAACGGTTCACATGTTGTGGAAATTGAAGAGACTGAAAACTGTTGCCACTACTTTATATTTAAAGCTAAATTAAGCTGGCGCTAGTTAGCTTAGCTTAGCATTCACTTGGCTTACCTATAGATTCTTTATTCTTTCCTTTGACTGAACGTTTCCTCAGTCTATATGCAGTGTTTTCACTCCCTTCATCACTTTCATGATTTAAGAGGTTTGATGCAAAACAATGACCGTTCTCTGAGGGAAGTAATGATGTCACTGTTGTTTTGTTGTTGTTGTTTTTTCACCCGCCAGCTTCGGCCGTTCCGATATGTACCGAAAGCGAGTCCAAATCTGCGTCTTCCTGCTGATCTTCCTGGGTCTGTTCTCCGCTCTGGCCGTTCTCTTCTACATCTACCCCGTGAAGTGCGACTGGTGCGAGTACCTCACCTGCATCCCCATCACAGACAAGTTCTGCGAGAAGTACGACCTAAACGCACACCTCCTCTGACTGTTAGTCCTTGGAGTCCAAGCTGATGTCCACTGATAAGATTAGGATGTGTGAAATGGTGCTTGGCAGCACTTACGACTGATAAAACCATCAGTATTTCTAGATTTTGTACGGACTGGTGAATTCCAGATGTATTTTTTCAATATACAAAACAACATGCATGAAAGCCTTCAATATGCATGAAAACAAGGAGAACAATGGACTAATAACTGATCTGTGTGTGACTGATCTTGTCCTGGGCTAATCAATGTCCACTTGCACTGGCCAGTAACAGTACACCTTAGTGGCCACATGGAAGTTTTATTTGGTACTTTTTACCCAGCAGTCACAGCTTCCTGGACGCTCTGCCGTGAACTCTAAGGACACAAGGCTCTAAATTCATCAGCGTGCCTTACTGATACAGCACAGCCTCTGACTTTAATGTCTGTGGAAACTGCTTTCAGACACAAATCATGTCAAATATGTTTTTTACTTCAGTATTTGGAGGCTGGAATGCCATTTTGTTTATTTGTTTACCACTCTGGAAACCACAGCCTTTAAAGCACTCCAGTCACAAATGGATGTTCTGTTTTTTTAATATTCACCTCTTTTTTTTATATATATTTGTTTACAAAAAAACAACAACAAAAACAAAAACAGGTGGGTTCATGCGCTCAATTGTAGAAAGCTGTTAAAAGGTGAATTTGTGTATGTGTGTGTGTTTTATTAAAAGTGGTGGCGTTTTAGCTACCTGGCAATGAACACAAGAGGACAAAATCCGTGACTGTGTGTTGTCTGTTCTCAGATAGCCAGAGACTGATGCTTAAACTCACAACCTCAGCATTGCTTCATAAGTTAGTACTCCACGCTACCAGACTGCACCACTGGAGCCCACTGTGTCTGTGGTTTTTGAGTTTGTGAATTGTCATGAATGACTGTGTCTCGCACAGATCTTTTTTTTTAGATGTGTCCTTGATCCAACACAGCTGATTTAAATGGCTAAATGACCTCCTCAACATGTCTTGAAGTTCTCCAGAGGCCTGTTATGAACTAATCATTTGATTCAGGTGTGTTGACCCAGGGTGCGATCTAAAACCTGCAGGACTCCAGCCGTTGAAGCCTGGAGTTCCCCACCCCTATTTTAGACCATGGTTGACAACCAGGGGCAGAACTGGCCTGGAGAAGACTCCAATCTGGTCCGCTGAATGGACTTGGAAAAACTGCATTTTTTGGACTTTTAAATTATTTGAAAACATTTTACAACTTTTTCTGATAACAACACCCCATCCCCACCACCACAGCTGCTCATATTGCACCACAGTAATCAAGTAATAGATAAACAATAAAATTACCAAAAAGTTCCTGTTTTTTCACTACTGACTATATAAATGTATATTTATTTACAACAAATCCACAAAAAAGGCCATTTTCTGTGAGTTAACACAGAAACTTTGTTTTATAATTACAGGACAGTCTGGCCAGTGAGCTACCAGATCATTTTCTGTCATTTTACACATTTATTTCTTAACTTTGAAGTTGTGTTTTTAATACATTAACATCATTAATCACTCCTTGAAATGGAGAATCCATTATAATACACAGAATTCAAAAACACGTACACTTTTTGTTTCAGTGAATATAGATATTTTACTTTACGTTACTGCTAACAGAAGTGATTCTTTTTAAAATTCTGAGTATGGTATATCATAATGAAATTGGCATATAAACTGACCTTTTCGGTTTGTCAGATAATCAGTAACCCTCTCTTGGGCACGCAGAAAGAATCAAATCAGATGTGACGCCTCGTGAGTGCAATAACGTAAGCCGACAATGATGATAGTGCCCTTTTACACTGAAACTATAAACACCATTAAATACTGATGGCTAATTTCTTAACACTGGTCAGAGCCGGACAAATAGAAGTCTAGCTGCGTTTGGGGAACGGCCAATAGATGGCAACCCGAGACCAATAACTTACAGGTTGGGTGAAACATGACCGCCGCTGAGGGTGCGAAGCTCAAATTACAGCAATGCTGTTGTGGTGTTTTCGGGGATTTGAATGTCATTAATTCAAGCAGAAGGTTTATTAGCGTGCAGAGCGCTTATTGCGGCCCCTGATGCTCACCGCGTGTTGCACCGATGGGTTTGTTGACGCCGGCGCTTTCTTCCTCCTCTCTTTGAGCGCGTACGGACACACGCACACGCTGGCGTTTGCATGCACATACACACGTGTGATTGCTCTGGCATTCATTAAGTCTTGTCTGTAATTGACTCTAAATAAGTGCGCACTTATGCTAGAGAGGAGCTAAGAGGACAACACTGATCTGCATACACAATGGAGCAGAAGTCGTCTTTGTACGACTAGCTGGAGTTGACTTTGGTGTTGTGATAATTGTTGTCCTACTCTCTTTTATTATTAATATGCAACTGGGCCAGGAATGCAGGATTAACAATTAATTGACAATTAATTAATTAATCTAAAAATCTCATATTTGATCAAAATCCAACTTGATTAGATGCTTTAAGACAGTTCTGCAAGCATGAAAGAAAAAACAGTAACGCTTCATAATACAGCCTGTGCAAGGGTGTAATTCCCCAGTAATTAAATGGACTTTAAATTGAATTGTAATTATAAGAAACAAACAAATAATAATTATATATGAATGCATAAAAAGAAAGAAAGACAGATAAATTTAAAAAAGAAAAGTTCCACACTCCTTACAGCTTGAGGGCCCTGCGCAGTATCTTTACTGTTCCTATGACTGCGCTCTTCTGGACCGAGATCTTGGATGTTCCTGGGATCTGGAAACACTGGCCCAGTTTGGGGTTTCTGCCCCGACTGCTGCGATTACCACTGGGACCACTGTTGCCTTCACCCTCCACCCTATTTCCCCAGCTTCTCCTGTTCCTTCTTCCTGATCTTGCTGTCACTTTCTATCACTATCACTTGGTTTGTCCGTCTGTATCTAGAAGTTCCACAGGATCTTTGCTTGGTTATGGTCAACCACCTTAGGGCCATCTCCCAATTTGACTCCCATTTTCCCCTATACTATGCCAGCCACTTGGTTCTGGTGTTCCATGTATGCCCTGCCTGCTAGCCTCTTGCTCCCTGCTGTTATGTGCTGGATTGTCTCAGGGGTATCTTTGCACACCCTGTACCTGGGGACCTGCCTGGTGTGGTGTCCTGGTTCCTCAACAACTGAGCCGGTATGGCTTCAGTTATGTGTCTCTCAATCATACCCCAAAGTAAGCTTGAGTAGCATGAAGGATCTAGCCAGGGGACACTTACTGGACGTTTGCCATGGTCAGGATTCAAACCCCAAACCTTTTGTTCCAAAGGCTGTTTTTTTTGTTTGTTGTTTTGTAATCACCAGCAGATTGTGTTAACTTGCAGTGTTTTTTTTTGTTTTAATGAATTTGATTATACGTTGATCAAGTCGAGACTGCCAGTAACCGAGTTGAGATTTTTATACGTAGCATTTAAGTGAAATAAAACCTGAGCACTATAAAAAATCACTGCACTGCTTTGTTTGCACAATTTCTACAGTTGGAACTGTCTGGACTCTTTGGACAGCATGGTGGCACAGTGGGTGGATAAATGGGTAACACTGTTGCCTCACACGAAGAAGGCGCCGAGTTCAACCTCCTTTTTCTCTGTGGGATTATTTAAATTTCATAAACTAAAACTTTGTGGCGATTTGTGATTTTATACTATAAGAAGTCTCCTATGATCTCCTTTTTCTGTGTTGTGTTTATGCTGTATGGCTGAGCAACTAACAGTGACAAGTTAATGACCCTGCGTACAATTCCTGAAAAATAATCTCATTCTGTCATCTACTGGCTGCTTGGTGTAATTAAGGCAGCACCCAAAGCCATTACCCCCCCCT
>NW_005187406.1:2240147-2256622 GCF_000239375.1 Pundamilia nyererei
TGGGTTCATTGAGAACATGGTTGTTGTTCAATAATAAAATTATTCCTCAAAAATACAACTTGCCTAATAATTCTGCACTCCCTGTATTTGCAACTATAGCTGTAGCTCATTTGCATTTCTTTAAAGCTTGGATCCATTATGGCTCAGTCACACCAGAGCAAAAATAAGATAGCAACCTCCTTGCAACTAGAAAAAAACTGATGATTGCTTGATGATTGGCAACACGCTGCGGTCTGTCAGCCTACGCTGCTAAGTGCAACTCATATGCAGCGTGTCTCTTTGCAATAGGTTGCCATCTGGTTGCATTTTGGTTACATTTCTACATAAAAGCTAGGTTGCAGAGCACCTATGTGATGTCACTAATCTTGTGAATATTTGAATTTCTGCTTCAAATCAATGAGGTTCTGAATGGACTCTGAATATGAGTTAGTTAATACAAATTTCTGTGCCTGCTCTTTGCCAATTTATCACACTTAATTGCCGTATCATCACAGACTGCATATAATTGCCGACTTGACCCCATTCAGTTGCAAACTCATAGCAGGCTGATAGCAAATTATTGTTTTATTGCCATCTTGATACACTCAAGATGAGGGTGGCAACTGACTGCGAGTGGTCACAGACCTGGTTCATGTTTTCCAAACAACAAGTCATGCACATATATGTGCGTGCGTGTGTCTGTGTGTGTGTCTTGTTTCATGTTTTCCATGAAATTGTGGGCTGGGTTTGACATTAGTTTCTTAATGGACTTTGTTATATGCAACATTATCTTGTTGATACTTGTGCCAAATAATATCAAAGTGGTGCAACACCGTCCACGAACACACACACACACACACATGCACACACACACATACGTCTCTGTCGTCTCCAGAGGACAATCCTCCCCTTCTATGCCATGTGTCCTCCAGCCGCCCTGAAGACTTGCTCTTATCCTGCACTCATGGGCTCACAGTCACTAATTACACACACACTCACATACACACACAAACAAACAAACACTCACACATAGGTGCACCGACATGCACGTACCTCATTAGCGATCACTCTGACAATGCTCTCTCCCTGAATGCCCTCTCAGACTCTCTCCGATGGTTAGTAATTCTCTTTCTTCCCCTCGCTCTGCGTGTCCATGTTTATGTGACCACCCACCCCCTCCTTCCTGTGCTCCCCCCTGTGTAGGTTATGTCTCACTGGATTCATTTTCATGGAATTGTTATGAGATGTTCACACAGTACACACGGGAGGAGGGGAAAAAGAAGAGAACGTTCAAAAGCAAAATAGAAAAGCGTGCTAAAATTAACCGTGCACTAAGTGGGCTGACATGAAGTCATCAGTGGGTGCTCCTCAAGGAACTGTATTAGGACCCCTATTATTTAGGTTATATGTTGTAATATTCCACAACTGAACTGTGACAAAAAAATAACAATAACACCGACACTGTAACACACATTGCATCAGAGGAATTACATTACATATACACAGCTACATTCTGAACCAAACATCATTTGTAACCCGATGATGCTTTCTATCCACACTGTGAAGAAAGTTATAACAAATTTCTAGTAACAATATCCCCTTGTAGTAGGCTGCAGCATTATTAAACTTTTCTTTTCCACTCATGTTTATAGAGTAACTGATATACTAGTAGCATATACCAAATGCCTCTGAACAGCAAGTCCCTTCCCCCAAAATGAAAGCAAAGCTCAAAGCGTGTTAAGAGAGCGTGGTCATCTGCAAGTGCACACTCTTGCAAATTTAAAGAAAGTGATTTAGGGCTGCATCTCTAGTTTGTTGCAGCACACCCCTATAGTGCTGAGCAGCTGTAAATGGAGTCCAGACTTCATGTGCCAACATTGGTTTTGATGCTTTAGATAGGTAAGTGGTGCATTGTCGTTCTAAAGCAACAAACAATTGCTTGGAATTGTTAGTCTGCTTACCGACTGATTCCGCTTATTGGTTCTTGCACTTGCACTACAATCAGCTGATTTGAGTTCTTGTGCCAGAGGAGGAAAGCAGTGCTGCAGTCTACGGTGTGGATAGGGGCATGACTTTTATTTTTATTGCACAAAAGGATGAGAGCGCAATGCTAAAGTGCAAACTGCATCCAGGACAGAAACAACTGCATTATGCTGCTAACACAACTTTGGCTCTTTGCAAGCATCTGCACAGAAAGCATGCAGACACTAAGCTAGGCAAAAACCCAGAATGATGTTACAGCTGAGTGAATGTCCAGCAAACAGACCTGGGAATAATTAAGTAACGTACTGAATTACTTTTAAGAAAAGTGTTCTGTGTAATGTGTGTAATACGTCTATTTTTTTTTAGAGTAATGACACCAGCAACCTCCAGGAACCACTGTCACTCAGTTAGGAAATCCATATTTTTCTCCAACAACCGGTGGTCGTTTCAGATCTCAATGTGGACATGATGTCAAGTGAGAATCCTATAGACGGTCACTTTAGAGGCAGAAAGGGAAGAAGAGGACAAGGACTAAGATTTCTGCCAAGAGGCAGAAACACTGTTGGTAGCTTCTTGGAAACACAAATCCACCATGGGATCATTGCCCAAAACCAGAATGCAAAGCCAGGTCCCTGAACTGGTCTCTGTGAACACCCAACATCCAACCCAGTTGTCTCCTGCAGACTCTGACGCAAATTTTAAATGTGCAGCAACTATTTCACTGCATCTGTCCATAAGTGCAAAAACTACTTAGACAGACATGGTTTACACAGTTGAGTTAACAGCTGTGAAGCAACAGTGAGAATGGCTATGGAAAGGTTAACATAGCAGCTTGACCTGTTCTGTCCTGGTTTAAATATTAACAAGACAATAGGAATGATTTTCCTCAAAGCCAATGTGCAGCCCATTAACACTGATTTTACATCAGTAAATAAAATAGTACATTTGTAAAATAAAATTTAGAGAAATTCAGTACTAACATCAGTGTATTACATATAGGATGGATGCTATGGAAGCAATAATTATACCATCAGTCCCTTTTCAAACTAATCTTAAAAGCTATAAATAAAAGGATGGATCTATATCATCATATTCAATTCACCTATTTAATATATTTGTTCTTCTTACTAAAAAATCCCTCTAATAGTTCATACAAACTTTTCATTAAACTGCAGTTTGGAATCAACGCTGAACACCAGAGCTGCAAGAAAGAAAACCAGCCAATCTGTGACTCAGCTGTTTAACCACGTCCTCTTCTTTTTCCTGATTTTTCTTTTTATGCAAAGATTTGTGCTTGTGTTTGCCAAACAAAAAACAAACAAAAACAATGCTGAAGTGTGTATACATGTAAAGTGCTGTTCTGTCATTGTGCCGTTAAATTTGATCTGCCCAGCAATTGTAAACTGAAATTTGTAGTATTACGCCAACAATGGACTGTGTACAAAGGAGGTGAAGGGTGGTCAGGGTGGCGTGGGTGGAGTAAAGCATCAGGGGTGATTTGTGACAGAAGCATAGCAGCAAGAGTGAAAGAGAAGGTTTATAAGATGGTATATTAGAGGGACAACTCGGGTTGAGTGGTTTGGAGACTAAATTACACTGTAAAGAAAAATTGTAATATAAAAGTAGTTTACTGTGTATTTTACAGTTTTGTACTGTAACATTAACATTAAATTCACATAAATAGACTGTGATCTTACATTTCAAATGTAAATTAACGTAAAATCACTGTAAATGTAATAAAACATAATTATCTTGTTTTTTAAATGTATTTGTCTGAACATATGCATATGTAGATTGTTAAAATACATTAACAAATGCATCATAATTTCACAAATATGTGTCAGTTATTTGAAAGATTGAACTGCTAAATTGAAATGTAATGCTAGAGTTGGCAGTTCGCCTTATAATCAGAAGGTTGCTGCTTCAAGCCCTGGCTCGGACACTCTCGGTCGTTGTGTCCTTGGGCAAGACACTTCACCTACCACCTACTGGTGATGGCCAGAGGGGAATTGTAAAGTGCCTTTAGGGTCTCATAAAGCGCTATATGAATGCAATCCATTATTATTTAAACCAACTGTTAACTGTATATTTCTGTACATTTAAGTACCGTATTATTATTCATATTGCCGCATTCATTGACCTTGTTTATAGGTAATTTCATTGTATAATCACATTAAATTGTTCCTAATTTAATGTTTAAAAGCACTTGAAAAAGGCAAAATCCCATGTAAAATTAGAGCAACAAACTGTATTGTCATTACTGAAAATAACCATATTTTCATGGGAAAGTTATTTTCTGCTATTTTCTGGTGTTATTTTGGTGCCCCAGCTGCCGGAATATTACTGTTTTTTAGGATTTTTTTTTTTATGGTGTAGAGGGGCAAAGCTGAGATGGTTTGGACATGTGCAGAGGAGGGATAGTGGATATACTGGACAAAGGATAGTCAATATAGAGAAAATGGGAAGACCTCAGAGGAAGTTGAGGGATGTAGTGGAGGAAGACATGTGGACGGTTGGCGTGATAGATGAGGATGCTAGGGATAAGGTGAAATTGAGGCAGAAGATCTGCAGTGTCCAGAACAAAGACATAATGGTCCACCACTGGTTTTAAGTTTATTTTAGGAAACATAACCTCCACTAAGAAAAGAGGAGGCATCCATGGCAACAGATATGATAATGGTAGAGGATTAAAAGCTGAATTGGAAGTGGGTTGCAAAGCGGCCTGCACAGGTGCTGTAACTGCTATGAGATTTGCCAGACATACGTACAGAAGGGTATCAGCTGAGCCTTCAGCTGATGTGGGCAGGAACTGAGATCAGCTGACATGGTAGGATTGCTGCTTAGCTTCACACTATGGTTTACCTAAACTAACCAAATGCTCAATTTCTGGAAAATTTGAATAAATGAATGAATAGGGGAGCTACTAGATCCCTGTCTTGGATATAAAAAGTAAATCTATTTCTAAATAGTGCCCCGGACTTTAACACAGTACCTTAAAGTTATTGCAGAGATATCATTACTATATCATTACTATCTAGTATGTCGCAGGCTTGAATGATGTGGCAGTGCCAAGTAGCCACTAAAGCACTGCGTAGTTCTGTGAGGTGAATAAGAATGGCAACAGCCTGTCACATTTCCACTAATATACGCAGTCATTACAGACATCAGGAATGTGGCTCTCCCACATCGCACTTCTCTTATTGTTCTTAATGAAACGGTTTGGTTACCCCGCTCGTTTCGTTCTGTTCCAATTGGTTAGCACTGGGTCAATAGCTGTGCAAGGCTAAGAGGAAGGGGCCATTGTGTCCAGTGTAAGACAAGCAGGAATAATCATTGAACAAGGCAAGCCTGGACCTGCCCGGACTGAGGAGCAGCTGCTGGCTGTTACCAGTCAGTCACAATGGTGTTATGGGGCCATTACGACTCAGTATATGTGAAGGATATGGACACGTGGTGAAAGTAAAACCAGTGCCGCTGGTATTCTTGATCCAAACAAAACTTGAGCATTTTAATTGTTTCGTTCTCTAAGTGACTGCTTTGCAAACATTTTGCACACAAAGCACGCCATCATCATACCTGCGCAAAAAAACATCTGTACCATCTGACATGTCCTCAGTTCTTCTTTTGATTGTGGTGCTTGAAGGAACCGAGCACATCACAGTCCATCACTTGGGCTTGAGGCCACTTGTTCACATCCTATGCCCTTCCTGATTTCTTAATTTTTGGCATATTTGTCACACTTACATGTTCCAGATCATCAAGCGAGTTTTAATATTAATCAAACATAACCAGAGTAAATACAAAATGCAGTTTTTAAATGATGATTTTTTTTTTATTAAGTCATTTACTACACCTGTACCTGTCAACAAATAAAGTTTTCACAGGGGGGATAAGACTGGGCTAATTTTAGCAGTGTATAGCTTGCATTTATGAAATTTGACAGAAATTACATCCTTATTGAACTACTGATGCTATTCTTCCCAGAAATGGACATCCAAGCAATTTCACTCCATGGTCAAACTGCAACAAACCCAAGAGCTACATCTCTACATCTCAGGCTCTGCAGGCCTCAGTTAGTATGTTAAATGTTAAAGATAACAGCACAATTAGAAAAAGACCAAACAAGTAGGACTTGTTTGGAAGGGTTGCCAGGAGAAAGCTTCTCCTCTTAAAAGAGAACATGGCAGCATGGTTTAAGCTTGCAAAGTTGCACCCGAATGAAATACAAGGCTTCTGGAACAATGGACTAAGAATACCAAAGCGGAGATTTCCGATTATAATGCACAGTGAAGAACAGCCACAGCACATCAGCACAAAAACGTCACATCAGCTGTGAAGGAGCGATGATTTGTAGCCACAGCACCTAGAGTCACTGAGTCAACCGTGAACTCTGTATGCTGAAAATATTCTACAGTCTGATGTGAGACGATGTGTGCAACAGCTAAAGCTTGGTTGAAATTAGATCATACAACAGATCAATGGTCCCAAGCTCAGCAGTAAATCTACTACAGAGTGGCGGAAAAAGAAAAGAATAAAGGTGCTGAAATGACCCAGTCAACTGACTGAAATGCTGTAGCAGGATTTAACGTTTGCCACATGACAGATTAATAACATCACATAAAATGCTTTTTGGCTCAGTTTCTATTCCATTAATAAAGACACAATGTAATATCATGTCGTTTTTCACCTCTGGTTGTATTCACCCATTTTAGTTTCTTTTAAGCAGCAGATTATTTGTTTTTTTTAATGTAAAACTTCACTTCAGTTTTTGGGTTTTTGTTTTTGTTTTGTTTTTTTATAGCAGGACGACCACAAAACTGGATCAGATACTGTATGTTTATCTCCGTTACAAATTTATGCAAAGAAAATGCATTCAGCTTCCGATGATCACAATCCAAATCAACCTCAATCCCAATTTTAGTTCTTGAAATGTCTTAACATCCCATCGCTCTTATTCCTCATCTACTCCCATTATCTCTCCACAGAGCAACAAATCAGAGCCTCTCCTTTCGGAGATACAATTTGACAGGCAATTCAGCATCTCATGAATATTTTTGGCACAGCTTCATGAACTCATCCATAAGATGAGTTCAGACCAAACACTATCACCAGCCATGCTGCTTTAATCTTTAAAACTCCCTTGCTTTGTATTTCTGACACTTGCTTGAAAATTCTAACATTGATGAGCTATAGTATTGATTGGTTTTATTCTTCGTTACTTTGTTACTGTATACCAGGATCTTGTAATCGGCTAACTGGCCTCTGACAGCTCAGAGGATTCAGTCTAGAGACAAAAGTGACACTTCCTGGGTCAAATTGGTGGAAAATTCCACATCCGACCTGGTGCCTCCAATTGATCACAACTTCTGCAACAACTTTTGTCGTGCCTCTAAAAAGGATTAAGGTAAAATCAACGACAATCTCTTTCTCATTGCTTATTTGTAGGCATTTGTGCTCTGTTTCTTTATAGGTGTTTGGCTGTGTGAGGTCAGTGAACACACACAGTCAAACACACACACACTGATACACAAGCAGTACTTGTCAGCTGTTTTATCTTAAACACTGCAATCTGTTGACTGTGGGTCACCTGCATCAATAACGGTTGGATGCAACTCTTCCTCCAGATAAGTGCCTTGTTCTTTCTTTTCTCAGCTCTTTCTCTCTCTAGAGAGATAATCCCAGATTTGTAACAGGAAAAAAATGCCAGTAAGTGTGGCTGGATCATATATCACAGCTTTTGTGTTACAGCTGGCTGTGTATTTGTTCTCATAAGAATTACTGGTGTATATCGTACATTTCCCGGCTGTAGGCTGCCATTATCTTTCATTTCTGACAGGCTGTGTGGCATCGCTGGGGCAAGCTGGGACTTGCACAGCCAGCCCTCCCAAGGTCTAAGGCATGCACACACATAATCATATATGCACGCACACACACACACAAAACACAGCTTGCCCAATCAAATGGAGACCTTGCAAAAGCCCCACAAGTAAATTACTGATTTTGGAGCAAATGCAGCTCTTCAGATGGGGAGCAATCATACATGGCTTCTGCTAAAGAGGCTACAGTTGCCTGCTAACCCATATGACCTCCAAGTATCACCAAGGAGAGCGGGCAACATTTTATGACTGTGTTTCTTATAATTTGGCAATCATCTGCACAAAACAGAATGACCTCCAGAATCAGTGGGTACATTACAGTTTCAAACGTCCTCATTTTAGACTCAGGCTGCATTTTTAAGGCAAACTGGATTTTGAATTGACTTCTTTTCTGCAGCTGTAACTCATTTTGCTCAGAGCATTTTAGGAAAGATTTGTAAAAATGACCTAAAGCATTGACACTAGCCGTTCACCCATGGTGCCCAGTAATACAAGCCCCTAAAAAATAAGAATAATAGACTTACATTTGTCTAATGCATAGATGTGAGTGTGAGACAGTGACAAATGTGTAATTACAAAGATAACGTGACAGGAAAATATTTATTTGAGTTTAAAAAACTTTTTTTCAAAAAACCACAATTTTCCTCTTCCCAGTGCAGGAACTGTCGCTTTACTGTCTTTAAAAGTTGGTAATGAGTTCAAATTTCCCTGAAAGTCAGAAGATAAATTAATGTGTACATGAAAAGTAGACATCATTTAGCTAGTTAGCTAATCTTAGCTAATCTTAGCTTATCCTTTAAAACAAGATTAGCTAATATTTTTGGACTTTCTCTGACATTTCAAGTTAGATGCGAAAGGTCACATAGTTAAAAAGGTAACCCAAGTACTTGTTATACAGCATAATTAAGGTTTCTCAGAGTAAATTAGCACATAAGCTCACATGAGCACATCTCATCTTGAAACAATCTGGTCATACACTATTTCCTTTGTTCCTCCTTTTCAAAGTAAACACTTGACAGTTTGTCCTTAACAGTTTTCCTGTCCATTCAGTCTGCAGCTCTATACTGTTGGGCACATAAAGCTGAACGCCTCCTTTTTACCCCTGACAAAGCCAAGTATTTAAACCCAATTGCTCTACCACCCTGCCTCCCTTCCCTGATAGTATAGCCGACAGACAGAACAAGTGTGGTTTCGACCATTTACAGGGGGGCCTGGTTGGTCTTGCCAGGGTCTTTATAGCCTGAGTCGAGTTATGGGATTGAATGGGCTCCTGCCAGTAGCGGTGGTCGGGCTATACATGGGAGAGGGTCTCTGCAGGCAACTATTGTCATGGTAAACGGGGGTTTGAATGGAAAAGGATGAGCAGGACACACACATAAAACAGAGGAAAACATGAGGAGGAGAAGGAGGGAGCGGAGACAAAACACACGACCACCTTAGAGATGACACATGTGAGCAAGCAGAAAGGTCTCGTTTCCCGTATTTAATTTGGTTACTCCCCTACGCCCACACTAAACTTGACAAATCTTCCGTCTTTAATCAAAAGCTTTAAAAATCCAGGCTTCAAGATTTCGCTATTATTTCTAGGAGGAAGGATCTCGAAAATGTCCTCGAGCTGAAGTCAACGAATGACATCTGCAGTGCCAGTAATTGCAAGGCTGTCGATTAGGTGCAAATTTACAAATTTGTGCGTTAGGTCTCATCTCAGACACATGAAATGATCTTCATTTGATTGAACGTTAAATATGTATCTATTGGGGGGTTTTCAGGCTTTTTGCCTTTGATTTTGCACTGCATTGCAAAAAGGAGCTGCTAATGTGTAATCAGTATATAGACACAAAAAATCTTATCAAAACAACTGAAAACAATATATTAAGCACGACTGCTGCTGCCAATGATGCTCGATAGTTCTCTGTTCATGCAACATTTTCAATTCCTATTTGAACTGTGAACAGGAGAGGACAATAACAGGGTGTATAACAGCCGCGTCGAGTAACATGAGGACGTCCTGCTACTTAATAACTGTGTATTAATTTGTCGTTAAGATTAGAAAATAGTGCATGTCAAAGTTTTTAGAATGGGGACATCATTGAAGCATTCATCAACTGCCTGCTTGCAGCAGGGAGGGCAGAAAAAGGGTTAAAAAGCGCCCGACTGCCTGATAATCCTCCAGCGTTAAAAGCCCTTCAGAAAGACGTGATGTGTGCGAAGTAATCAGTAAAAGATTCAAGTGTGCCAGAGACTGTGTACACACACACACACACACACACACAGAAGCACATTCACCATCAAATGGACAAAAAGGGAGGGAAAAGTCTGAGGCTGAGGAGGGAAGAAAAAGAGAACAAACACTCCTCCTTCTCACTGTTTCTTCTCTCTGTATCGCTCAGCCCCTCTTCTGCTTCTCCTTTCTCCCACTCCCTGCTGTGTCAATACAATGTGACAGAAATTTTCACCAGTGTTCCCTCTCAATAAAGCAAACACATGATACAACCTTTTCATCCGTCTTCGTCTTGTTCTGCCCTTTCTTACTTGTGCTGTTTGCCGCGGCCTGTCTTTGCGGGCAGTGGGGCCGCCTCGCGAGACAAAACTTTCTGTATACCACGCTGCGGCGAGACCAGAAAAACGACCTTTTTTTCATCCACAAAATGAGCCCGTAATGACAGCTGTATTGAAAAAAAAGCAACGTATGTACGGGCAAGAAGAAGAAGGCGATATTACAAAGGTTACTTCTAGAGAAATGAAGCATGTTTTCAGTGTGTCTCTAGTTCAATATTTCCCCCAAAGCATATTCAGACCAATCAGTCAATGGCCAACGATCTTCAATTGCCCTCTGTGCCGTAGCATAAAGCATTCAGAAATTGGCATTTAGATGTTTAATTGACTGTCACTGATAATGGTATTAGGTTTATTGAACTAGGGTGCTATGAAGGGCAGCACACAGCCCATGAACCTGTCAGAGAGGCGGGAGAGAAAACATGATCCTCTTTCCTAATAACGTCCAGATTTCTTATTTGCATTTTCATCCCATAATTTTCAATAAATAGACTAAATTTTGAATTTATCTTCTAGCTTTTTAGTTTTTTGTTTTTGTTTTGTTTTTTCAAAAGTCGTTAAAGTGAGGATTCCCATGCTAACATACTTTATATTTTTTAGTCAGTCATAACATTTAGATTTTTGATATTTTAATAATTAGTATGATACAGAGTTTGGCACTCTGACTTCACAGCAAGAACATCCTAGGATTGAATCCACGCTGTTCTCCCAGTATCTGCATGGGTTCTCTCTATACGAGACCTAAGAAGGCGTACTTGTTAGGTTAACTACTGATTCTAAATCAGATGTAGGTGTGAATGAGGGCATCATTCATTGTCTGTCAGCCACTTTATTTATATTAGTTACTTGCTAATGGGTTTTGGCATTTATAGCTGCAGATAAATTAAAACGAATAGTGTAAACGAGAGACCGGAGAAACACCCTTCAACTGTGTTACAGGCATTGACGTTGCATAGTTTAGCCACCAGAGGGCACTCTGCTATTTCCCTGTTTGCAACATGCAGAAACAAACAGCACCAGCTGATCCAGCAGGGTCAATGTAAACGTACATGAAACAAATGTGTGTGTATTCTGTTTATATATTCTCATATTTAGAGTTTAGAATGTACTTACAAAAATAATATAAATTGTGAGGTTTAATTTTGTTTTTTTAAACCTGGCTGAACAATGCAAGGCTAGACCGAAAAATACAGAAATTTATGACACTGTTTTCATATATTTCTGTATGTATGTTGCCCTTTAATAACCTTGGAACAATGCTACTTTATATACAAAAGTATATACTTATACTTTATATCCTCTTAGCACCGCACTCTTATACATTTATATAATGACACCTTCCCTTATATTTCTTATATGAAGATTTCTTAAAGGAGTGTATGAAATTCACCAGACATTTCATTGCATTAGAGCAGCACACATTTTGACATTTTTGTTTTTCTCTGATTGCTATTTTCCACTGTTCTAGTGTCATTACCACTGCAATAACAAACCCATCATTTTGAAAGCCAGAGTACATTTCAGCCCTGAGAACCTATTAAAATGTTTTGTAGCTTTAGGTATTGGAAGCTCACGATGGACAGAAATGCTGTGATTGAATTTCATGCATTATTCTTTTATGTAACCAAAGATTTAAAAGGTTCCAACTTTGGGCCCAGGAACCTGTGGCGCAAAAGCTTTTCAGCACCTGAGTCTAAATTGGGAACTCACACCATAGCAGGGAAAACAATGCATTTATGTGTCATATATTCTGCATCTTTTTCCTATCTTAATGCACTTTTACTACCGCTTAACATTTGTCGTCATTTTAAAGGTAGGTTTCCTCTTCCTTCTTCCAGCTTCCCAGAGGAAACCTAGACGTTAACTGGTATTGTTGGGGTGGCGGGGCTGAGCTCTGGGTGGTTTTTAATAGCTCGTGATTACTCTGGAGAGGGGAGGCCATAATTACAACCACAAATGATTTCACGCCCCTCACCCCCCCCGTGCGATGTGCTCTGAACCTAATCACAGGGAAGCACAGAAGGGGTGTCGCAGAGAAACTGGAGCTTTCACAAAAGATGTTCCCCACTCTTCCCTTTGTTTTCAGGCAGGATATCAAGAAAATGAAAAGTGCTACATTTTCTCGAGTCTCCTGCAGCCGTTCTGTTACTGGTTAGGACATTTCCAGCATTTGCACATCATTTGTATTCATCTAGGGTGTTTAAAGTAAAAGACGCCCTTGTTTGTTTTATTTAATTATATTTACAGTTATGGGGTAGATATGAATGACATGAATTCCTTCTTGTGTAAACCCAGAGCAAAGACTCCCCTTGTGACAGCCTCTCTTTGAGTCCATCATCCTCAATCACATGTATTTGTGTGCTCTTTTTCTTTGTTTTTTTCCTCTTTATAGCCTACTGACATCATGCTTTCATCTCTTCCCGAAAAGCTTCAGAGGGTTTACTTGTCATTACCTCATTTGTATCGGCTTTCTTCATCCATTAAATGTAGACTAGGGGCTTCCAAAATCAACCCAGTAAGAGAAGGGAGGGTGGGATTTTCAAGAAAAATTACCTTGGTGTCCTCAAACATGACTCAAACATGACTACAGTCCTACACACCCACACACTTTTACATGCTTTGATACTACTGAACAATTAAAACCGAGTTAGCATTCCGCCCACACATACGCACCTCTTTCGCCCAGGCCTGTGCCAGCCATCTAGCCAAGCCCGGCCAGTCACACAAACACAGAAAGGCCAGACTGCATGCCCTTAACGGAGGTGCAGACAAACAGAGGAATGCTTGGAGAGAGGATGGTGCAAACGGTACGTCTGCCCACATCAGCCAGCACTCAATAGAGATTGGCCAGGAACGCGTAAACTGGCCCAGTAAGAGTAAAATAGTAAAGTGGGGTTTCTCTTTTGTTTTTTTCTCCCTTTTCTCTTTTTACTGTGTGACTCTAAAGTCTGAAAGGGAAAATGCTGGAACTGGAACAAGTGTCCTACACCTTCCCAGAAGTTTTACATTTGCTTACATAAAATCTGTGATTCCCAGTTCATCCTAAAATGCTTCCCAAAAGATCATTCCTAGCTTTTTTTCTTCCAGAATTCAAATGTAGTAATTTCGGGGGTTTTTTACTGCAATATTTACAAAGCTGAATCTGCACTAAATATAAAGTGGATGGATTTGTTTCTCTCTTCTGCTTAAATACATGAAACTTTTCATCTCTCTCCCCATTAATATTTCCCTTGATGACGTTCGCTGGCCTCGGTGTTGTCTCTTCAGCTGTCTCCCTCAGGAGAAGAGTAAACAAGCTGAGAGCTTTCTGCAGCCGCTCACACAGATCACCGTGGCCTTTTACTCTCCCCACCACTAATTGACCATCGACCAAAGGACAAACCTCACCCCTTTCTGCTGCATCCCTCCCCCCGCTCCCTCTCATCCTCTCTTTGTGCCGGTCACCCCCTTCACTCCTTCCTTCTTTGTCCTGCCTGTACCCCCTGTCTTTCATCTGCTTTCTCTAGACATGTCACTTACTTAGTCTCTATCTTCTCTTCATTCGTTTCCCTTCGTTCTCTTTCATTTTCCTCATCGCTTCTCTTCTTTTGCCGTCCCGCTCTGTCTGCCAGAGCTGCCTGCAGTCTTGCATAATTAGCTGGACCAAGCTGCCGTGGGTCTGGTCCAAATCTGGCTCAGGCTCAGCCCGACTCATTACAGAGAATATGCCTGTCTCTCCTACCTGATCCTCCTTTTCTGCTTTAGTCCAAGAGATTATATGGGGGCGCGTTCATGTATCGAAATAGTAAAAAGACAGAACCGAGTCTCTTTAATAAACCGTCACACTAGGGGGAAACAGTGGTTGGAGATCATGGCGTGATTAGGCGCAATGAACTTCTGATCTTGTTGCCTTTGAATTAGCTGCTTTGAAGACGGACCAGCCCCTTGCAGACAGTTGCTGTCTTTAAAACAACTTTGGCAGAATCAGTTTGGTTTATCGTTTTTTGCAACTGAATGGGTTCTAATTGGCAATTACATCAACATTGTAAATAACTGTGATGAGTCATCAAAACTGCAGTTGTGTCCAACCTCGTTTTTTATATATAAACATTACCAGAATACAATCAGATGTCAGACAGCTGAGTCCTCTGTTGGAACATGACATGAGCTGTGATCATCAGCGCAGACTCACTCAGTATGTGCTAACAGTCTGTCTGTATTTCTAAATTAGGCAGCAATATTTGCAAATCTTCTCAAATCTGTCTGAGAGTGATTCCAGTCAGCCTTGTGATTGAAAGAGATCACCCACAGGTGGTATAAGAACCTTAAGGTTAAATATCAGAACTGGGTAGTTAAGTGTCCTTTAGAGGTTTTTCTCATTATTGTTGTAACAAGTGTTCTGTAACATGGATGATATACAATTTGTATGCACATACAAATTATATATTAATGATAATGATGATAGCAGGGGCACTGGGAAAGATTAATCCATGGTTCCTTCCTCATCTCTGCCCAGCAATCATTGTGAGTATCAGGTGAGAGGGTATCACTCTTAACATCACCCAGGTCAGTGGCAACTGATCTAGGGTTAGGGTTAGTGGGGTTCTGTTAACACCTGTTTTTTCACCTGTTTGGAAAAACCAAATGGAAGACATTTAATGATGAAATGTTTTAGAATTTATTTGAAATGTATCATCTTTGTTTCCCAAGTGGCTAAAACTAAAATCTAAAAAGGGTAAGAAAGTAGCAGAAACAGGCTAACAGAAACCCAGCTAATCTGACTCTAGAAAGAAGTGCAGAGGATACTGGTTTCTGAAGTCGTCTAACTAACTGCTTCTAAAAATCAAAACTCAAATTCTGGTCACTAAAGCAAAGCAACACGTGTTGTATTTGGTTGTTTTAAAGGTTGGTAAAGCCAAAAAAATAAAATAAAAAAGTCCTCCTTTAGAAGCTGCAGCCTCCAAATTCATGGGTGTGCATTGTCAATGCAAACCCAGCAATGCCATAGTTGACAGGCAGAGAAAGTGAATGTTCTGTGAAAATTCTAATGTCAAAGTATGACATGAAATACTCTTTAACTCAGTTTTATTCATATAATAATCACATCGGTCGCCTCAAGGCACTTCAAATGGAAAACATTTGAAGCACAGAAAAGAGAGTAAAAACTAGCAAGAATTATGTACCACAGTGAACAAATAAAAGAATGTAAGTTCGTGTATTTATGTTTGTCACGTGATATCAAGCACACTTTGCACGAGAGGTTGTCCACTATATCTGACGTGATTCAGCCTCTGGTTGCTATGGAAAAAATGTGCGTTCATTGATTAGGTTGCAGTTGTTCATGGGGGTTGCTGGCTCTTGCTCAGTGAAATCTGATGTAAAGAAGGTCCTGGACCAAAAACCTCTTGGCAATTCCGCTGGCTGCAGATTACCATGGTTGCCTGTAGTTTTTCTTATAAATACAACCCGAGCAGTAGTAAATGCATGTTTCAAAAGGTGCGACATTTAATTTGAAGGCAACCAAACGGTCCCCATTTCAAGGTTGTGTCACACTTTTTAGTTTCACTACAGCTCAGAGAGTAGCTGGAAAGTGATTGTATGCAAGTCCATCACTTCCATTCAAACTATGACCATAGCAACATGCTAGCTACCGAGGGAATAACTAGCTGGTTTTTACCAACTGATTAGGGAATATGCTTTTCCCTATCACCAGATGGATTGCGAATGGTCAGAGATTGAGATTGAGTGATTGAGACTTTAATCACTTGTCACACGTCCATAATAGTGGGCAAGTTCACATCATGTTGTTAGCGATCATGTGTCTGCAAAACTTCAATAAGCTAACCTTAGCATGATAATCCTATTGTGCTAGCACCCTTGTGTTTTTAGGTTGTCATGGCTATAAAACCATCCGCAGATCTTGCATGGTAACATCAAGTATCATGACATAGAGCAAACAACAACACAGAAAACAGAATGGGAAGTAAAACTAATTAAAATTAGCTAAGCAGTACAATAGCAAACTGTTGCTATAATTGCTGCTACTAAGCTAGCATGTACAGAAAAAGAGACAGGTTCCTGGAGCCCCACAAACTCGCTATC
>NW_005187406.1:2257777-2261686 GCF_000239375.1 Pundamilia nyererei
TAATGAGGAGGAAAAATAGAAAATGGAATTTATGTGTTTGTGTATTGGACTGATATAAAGAATGCAACCATGCATGAAAGGCTTTGATACTAACTGAAAAACAGAGGCCTTGTCCTTTTCATGGAACCACATTGGGCTTTGTATGACTTCTATGTTGTGTTAAAGAGGCACAAGTAGAACTTTTGTCCTCTACATTCACATCTGGTGACCCCTGACTGTCGGCATGTTGCTTTCAAATGCAGCTTACTTGTGAGACAACAGCTCAGCCTTCAGAAACATGCATTTTCTGACATTACCTTTCAAATAAATCAAAGTGTAAAGTGTAAAACCAAATCCCTTTTTCACAGTGCAGTCCCTAACTACAACGACTGCTGTGTCGTTTATTATTTGACATCAGAGGGAGAACTGTCTACCCTTGAAGCATAACAAGATCTCTTCAGACACAGAAAGTGTTATGTGAGTCTATCTGAAGGTCAGCTGAACCTTTTTTTATGGCGTGACATTTTATCCACATTATTAAATTAATTTATCTTGCAAACTAAGTTTGTTTGTGCACACGTTGCTCTCTAAGTGACATTTTTTAAAAAGGTAAATAGTCAACAGCATGCAGCATATGCCAAAAATGAAAGGTTTTCTACATCCGAAGCAAGAAAACTTGTCAGATTAAAACAAAAGTTAAAAGCTGTTCCACTGGGAGGTTTTCAATCATTACGCCACTATTAGGCAGCTTAGACCGCCTCATGTCGAAAACCTTTTAAAATGTAACAACATATTTGGCACAACATCTACTTGCTCAGATGTTTTCAGCTATACTTTTGAAGTGTATTAGATGCACTGGGAATGAAATTGGCACTGACACGTGTTCGGTACAGGGTTAACCAAAAATACAGCTGCTGGGGGCAATAAGTGAAATCCAAGCATAGATTAGATATTATACTTACACCATTATTTTCAATAACAACTTGAAAACTTGCTATCGTTGACAAAGAGGACTTGTGACCCTGAATAAGATACTAGTTTTGATATCACGTAATCAAAACTACTTTTTGTTTGTCCTTTTTTTAAATGTAGAAAACCGACATCTTTCAAGACGATAAAAGTGTACTGGTGTATATTTTGGTGACATTCAATTCAGCATTTGCCAAAACAGAAAATAGTGATTTTGCAGTAAAACACTGAATGTTGCTATGGATTCATTGTTTACCATAACCGAACCTAATGAAACAGAATATTTTGACAAATGATGTCTAGATAACAATTCTTATGTGACTATCATAGTTAGGCAAACTCTAGTCACATATTGGGACAGTTTGAAATGTAAAATATCTGCAATAGGTTAAACCTACTTTAACTACTCTTTATTAAACCTTTATGCATTAACTGAGTGGGCAACTTTCCACATCATATGCATAAAATCCATGCCAATATTTTAGGCGTTAACAATATTTTTTGGGCTCACTTATTCTTAATGTTTACACTGATTGGATAATTTAGTAAGATTAAGTTGTGGAATCTATTTTGTATTTTTTCTCCAAATCTATACACCAAGTTATGAGATAGACCTGCTCGCATGTGTTATGCCCTCTAGAGGTTAAGCACCACGCCCTTAAACAAGACATAGAAAGTGTTATGTGAGTCTATCTGAAGGTCAGCTGAACCTTTTTTTTATGTAAGGTCTAGGTCAACACAATGAGCGCCCCCCCTCAGTTGGTAAGGTAAAATGTAGATTGACCTAACTGGTGGTGAGTGGTAACTAAAGGTTCTTGGCTGTTGCTAGGTAAAGTTGGTCAGTGGGCGATTGCTTTGGTCACTTGCAGATAGACACAGTCATCTGTAGTATGCATGGGAACACTAAGTAATCACTTAGCTGTGGCGAAACTTTAGTGTGAAGCAAACCAAATCGAGCATGTTCCACTTCATAGTAGCAAATTACTGCAGAAAGCTACAGCATTATTACCTAAAAAATTGCAAGGAGGTTTTTGGTGTATACCTTTTTGCAACCAATTTCACCTAGAGTCAGGAGCAGCCTCCCTTCTGGAAATAAACATTTCGGTCTAGTGAACAGTAGTTAACTAGGGCTGGGGTGGAGGTCATTGTCCGGGCTCTAGGCTTGCATGGCTGGAGCTTTGGGAATTGATTTCACAGCAACTGTCACTGATCTCCAGCAATAACTTGAAACTGGTTGGGAATACTCATTTTTCCAAAGTGACCAGTGGTTGCCTGGTGGTTGCCAACCAGTCTCTAGCCCTTGTGTGACAAGGACCTAAACTCAATGAAAACCCCCAAACTCTAAGCTATGAACTATTAACCCTAATAAACCTATTTTGACAAAAGCTGATTGGCTTGCATAAATGGAACTTAAACATATTTGAATTTCTTTAATAGATAAAGATCTGCAAAATCCAAGTGGGCCAAGTTTTATCCAGGCCATTTATGAGGTAGATTCCACCTAAACCTGACTTCTAAATTCTCATCTGTTGATACACAGCCACATGTTTAGGGTTGTTAGCAATGGGGGAAATTTGGAACCAAGTCATCAAACCTGCTTCAAATGTTACCAGCCGTTAGATGACCATTATCACTCCCATAGATACATGCTAATATATAATCCCAGTGTGAAACTTTAGTATACTGAGATGAAGAATTTCTTCCTTTTCACTGTCACTGTAGTTAATTCACTTTTGTGTTCTAACCTTGGCTTACTTCAGTTAATAGAACTTTACATCTTGTCTTAAGATACAATTACATTGCTGTATTCATCTGTTCATCCACACAACCTTTCCTACCCCCCGAGCTCCTTGCACATAAAGTCTGTCAGTTACCTCCTCTTCCTTTCTCATGCTCCCTACTTTTATTTTCTACAACTCACATACAACTCCCAGTTGTGCTTCTCATCTTCCCCCTCTCTGTCATCTTCTTTCTTCACCTCTCGCTCCATCTCCATCTCAGCCTCTCTATTTCTTCCTCTGGCTTCTACCACTTTTTTTCCCTTTACCTTTTCCCAGCGGTGGTCTTGTGCTTTGTTCTCCAGTGGCTAATTTGACTGTTCTACTTGCCAACTTAGCAGCGGGAGCTCTGTGTATGTGTATGTGTGTGCCTGTTGCAATTCTCCCTTGCCAGGTGCTGTTATACAACACTAGTTCTTATCTCTACACACAAACACATCCCTTGCCAGAACATATACACACATACACACACCTACAAAACGACAGCCTTTATCACTCTGTCATTCATGCATTTCATTGTTAACATGCATATGTGCAAGCTTTGGCCCTATCAGCTTCCACATGAACTAGAATGATTCTTGAGCTGATTATACTTTATATTGTGTGTCTAATCTCAGCAGTGGTAAAGATGATGATAGGAGGTTTAAATCATATATATGTCCCTTCTTCAGGGTCTCTCTATGTGACAGACAGGTGTGAAGTTAAAGCAAAGCAGCCATTGGTTCCACTGAGCGGAGTCTAATCAGCCATCAAGCATGAGATCCTTAAGTGTCTCTGAAAAGATGGGAGACACACTATTAAAATGCATATGTATCTATCCACAGAGAATGCAAATATAGAGTGAAATACTAAAGGCCACACACAGATCTAATGACATAAACCCACGCACACACTGAAAGCTGTCCTGGTGTTCTAGTGGGATAGGTATCAGAGCACATGATGTGCTAAGCACATATCCGCACAGAGTCATGCACACGCACAAACACACATGGATCATATGAGCCTGATGCCTTACTGTCAGAGGCAGGTGTGGTCTCCAAGGACCCAATCAGTTTTAATTAACCCCTCGTGGTTTAGGGCGGGTGGGTGTGGGGTGTGGGAGATGGGGAGAGATAGAACAGCAAGGGTGGAGTGAGAGACAACCAAGTGAGGAGAAATTTGTGCTTGTCATTGCAGGAGACAC
>NW_005187406.1:2262603-2264504 GCF_000239375.1 Pundamilia nyererei
ACCGACGTGGAATTACCAAAAATAGAGAGGGTACAGCCGAACATATGAAACAGGAAAAGACCAACGTGTAATCCCTTTATTTCAACAAAGTAACTGTATTCTAAATACCACCTTTTTAAACGGTAACTGTAACGGAATACAGTTACTCATATTTTGTATTTTAAATACGTAACGGTGGTACATGTATATATACGGCCAAAATGGAGATCGCACAATTCTAATGAGCTTGAAAGTCAATATTCAGTATGATCACCTTTATTCTTGAACACAGTCTGAACTCTCTCAGGCAGCTTCCTTGTCATGTCTTTAAGTAGTCTTCAGTAGGAGTTCTCCTGGCTTCTTGAAGGACATTCAAAGCACTTCTTTGGATGTTGTCTGCCTTTTGTTCAATTGTCAGTTAAGATGATCACACACCACGTCAATGATGTTGAGCTCCAGGCTTTGGGGAGGCCAATCCATGACTGGTAGTGATCACTTGTGTGTTTGAGATCACTGACATGCTGATAAACGAAGCTCAAAATCTGATGGTAGTTTTCTGTATTGATAATTCCATCCTTCTTGATCTGCTGGAGAATTAGTTTTTTAGGACTGCCACTTCTTCTTTTGTCTTTCACTTGTTCAGTTTCCTCAGATTTTTTGAGGACACTGCACCCCATATCAGCTAACAGCTCTTTGATTGTTGGTTCAAAATTACTATTTTATGTCTGTCAAATTGTGTTATTGCTGGCATTTTTTCATAGATTCTGTTATAAAATGGGAATAAATCGTTAAAGATTTAAGCTATTATGAAATTTGTTCTTTGCTAAGACTCTTCAGCTCCCAGTACTGTGACCTCAGTAAACACATTCCTAGTGAGTTTATTGTCTTTGTTAGTGGTTTCACATCTTTCTAATTACAAAAGGATGTTCACTTCTGAAATTATGGTTCCTGTTTGTCAAAAGATGCCATAATCTGCTGCGTGCAGGCAGGTTAGGACCCAAACGCAGGACTCAAGAAGCACAATGGTAAGTCCAAAAACAGCTTTATTGCTATGCACTACCAAAAATACAAGATACAAAAAAAACCTCAAATTCTATTGAAACAAAGAACTACTCAGTTCAGGAAACACAACACAATAGATGGATGACACAACAAAGAACAAAGGGAAACTCAGATAATATACTCACACACGGGATAAAGAGCGAGCAGGTCACAGGTGGAAACACAGATGACATAAATCGAGGTTAACAAGACAAGGGAAGCAAAACTGAACACAATACACATGAGGCAGGAGACTATCAAAGCAAAACAGGAAGTAACACACACCGAGCCTCAGACACATGGGCTTGACAGAGGGACAGGAACAAAAGTAGGATGATACCAGCGATCTAAAGCCTAATTAACAAAACTAAGATCAGGAAATACAAATACAGAGCACAGCAGAATGACAACTATAAGACCCAAAACCTGGAACACAAACTTAACCACATTATAACAAAAGCCTGAATGACAACAATACACAGAACCATAATATAAGGATAACAAATGAGAAAACTACTAAATATTCCCAAAACTCTGGGCCACAGACCCAGAACCATGACAACAGAGGCCATAAAGCAGGGTTTTGCGTAGTGATTTATAAACTGCTGTCAAGATAAAAGTATCCCTCAGTTTTTTGCTGTTGTTGTTGTTTTGTTTTTCCCAGATCCACCCCTTCCTCATCACATTCAGCTTAAAAAACAACAAGATGATGAAGGCAAAAATGTTCAGCTCCTGGCCCAACTAGATTTCATTAATCATAGGTTTGTCTTTTATATACAGTCTATAATGTGCAGAGAAAGACACTAAATGCTTCCACAACGTGCACAATTGGAAAACCAAACAAAATACCTGCCTGCAGCAGACTCAAGCGCTACCCATCA
>NW_005187406.1:2265417-2269798 GCF_000239375.1 Pundamilia nyererei
CAAGTGTGGTTTTTCTCATTTACACACAGGTAAGTGCAAACACATATCCAGTGCCTTTTGTCTGTCTTATCTTTATGTCTTAGCTTCTTAGAATGTCTTCATAACCTTCAGTTCCATCATTTCCATGTAAGCGGGAGAAAGTTGTGGGAGAAAGTTTTAAAAAAATATTTTAAAAAATGATGATGAATGAGTAACACTTTTCACCACGTCCAAGGCTTAATGGATGGCTCACAGCATAAATAATTTGACTTCCCTTTTTTTTTACCTTTAAAATAGATGGAATTGAGATACTACGGTGGTCCTGAGAGATCAAATGCACTGTAACTTGAGAAAACACCAACACAAAGGAACTAGAAAAAAAGAGTGAGCTTTTTGCTGCATTTCTTTTCAAATGCAGCAAATATTCGACTTTTTCAGCATTTTTCTTTTCCCTGCTGTTTTTTTTAAGGTGCAGTAAATTTGACCTCTCAGGGCCACTGTCAGAAACAGTTTCTGGAGGAAGAACTTTCTGGTCAGAACGGTACCTCCAAAAACTTTTTGTGAGCTCCACAACGATCTAACCAGCAGTTTTTCTGGCTGAGAACCTGGCAGAGCAGCAGGCCACATTGAGGACATTGGTCCAGACTTGTTTTCTGCTCTGCTTCTTGGCACCGATACTGATGCTGTGTGAGTGGCACAGCTCCAGGACCGTCCTGGCTCGTTTTCTACGCTCTCGTCCACGCTCAGCCTCCTGACACGCTGCCCTCTGGCTAGCCCTCTGTGTGTGGGCACGATTGTTGGACCTTGTGAGGGTTCATGCAGTTGTATCTGTGTGACTGGCCTAAGTCTGGGTGTATAATTGTGTTTGTGGGGGGCAGTTGTGTGCCCTCCTCCTGTCTGCCTGTGGGACAAACGGCTGCTCCCTGCGACCACAGAGACCGAAGGCACGGGACAAGAATGTCTTTCTCTGACCATGTGCTGGATGCCAAGATGCACACACATAAAGCAACAGACATATATGCTGAACCACAGATTTCTTTATTATTCCATTGTGAATATATTGTAAACATAAATGTGAGTGCATTTGTTCTTTAAGGAACTCCAGAAAAATGTTACTTGGCACTTTTATTGCTGCCTTAATAACTTGGCTCTGTTCTCCCTTTTTTTTCTTTTAAAGCAGCTGTATGTAACAAAGGAATAATACAAGATCTTTGGAAATGCACTCACTGACATTCTTGCAGATTGTTTGATGAAAAGATTAAAAATAAGAACTTTTATGATAATACTTTTAATATGCAGTAAGTGTCAGGATACTAGATCAGGGGTGTCCACCTCCAGGCCTCAAAGGCTGGTGTCCTGCAGGTTTTAGATGTGTCCTAGATCCAACACAGCTTATTTAAATTGCTAAATTAGCTGAATGGCTAAATGAAGTAACCATTTGATTCAGGTGTGCTGACCCAGGGTAATATCTAAAACCTACAGGACACTGGCCCTTGAGGCCTGGAGTTGGACACCGAGTCCAGCAAGGCTCTGCTCAAAGAAAAAATACTTGATGACTATCACCATTAATTTTTTATTAACAAACACTGTTTCTGCTCTTGCATTACCTCATTATCTACTTGCAGTTCCCTGTGCATGTTGGGTATAGTTTTCAGAGGGCAGGTTTACTCTACAGCTTGATATTGGTAGCATCCACTCCAGCCTCGTAGCACAGCCTTAGCAACGCTAACAGCTAGCTGTTTTTGGGCTAGAGAAATGATAGCGCTGTGTGTTTTGAAGCTGCTCTGTTAAATACCAGGTGTCCTTGATCATGTCTGGAGCACATTTGGGATTTTTTTTTTTCAATATGAAGTGCATTCAATATAAAGTGAATACTTTCACAGCACAGTTTTGCTCTTTCTACCATCTTGCTAGCTGAGGTTCCCGCGTGCTGACGCTAAAACATAGCTGTGTGTCAGGAAGGGAAAGAAAATGATAACAACAGATTATATACATTTTACATCTAGTGCAGCATGTTACTCAAGTAGTACATGTGTTACTTTTTAGTACATTACCCACAAACACTGCAAAAAAAAAAGTCATATATCGTTGGTTAAACCACTACAGGGCCTGGAATGAATTTGCACACAAAGTAAAAACGTAAATTCCGTGTCCTAGAAAAAGTCCTTATAAAGAAAAAAGAATTTTGTAAAATAAACTTAATATTATGCCTTCATTTTTTAAAGCAAAGGGTGACAGCTGAGGATCTATACTATTTTATATCAGTTCATTGTGTGCAAGGCTATTGCTGGTTGCTTGTTAGCCAAGCATAAAGACAAGAAAACTTGGAGCAGGTGAATATTGTTCCATTTTTACCAAATTTGAGGTAACTGGACAAGTGGAGAATAAATGAAGGGTACCAGAGAGATGACCCTCTACCTGATCCTTCTACCGAAAGCATGGCAGCACAGTCTGCATTAGGAGACGGGAGAAGGTGCTGTAGGTCACTTTTCTTTGTTGCTACTTTTACACTTAATTTGCGTCTTCAGGCACCAAAACTACCTGATTAGGTTTAGAAGAAGAACATTGTTAGACGTGAACTACAACACTCACCTACTGCTTCAAAGCTCCATTTTCTTAGTTATACAAAAGAGTTACACGTCTCAAAGGAGTCTCCATAAACAGAAGTGGTGCAGGCATTTAATAAACCTTCATTAAAATACATTTCTTTCGAGGTCACTCTGTCATTAAAAAAAGAGTAATATGAATCCATGCATGCACATCACATGCATTTTGTTAACATTGTTATTGATGTTGGGCTGCTTAACAATGATAATCTTCCAAATGGGAATACAGTTGCAGCACTACACTGGAGTCGCATCCATATCGGGCCTAATTTGCTGATAGAGCCTCTGAAGATGTGCGGTATGCGGTGTGGCGGGCATACTGTACAGTCTGCGTTTTTCTCAAGTTCGACCTCACTCATTCTTAGCAACACTGTTGCTGAAAGAAAGTCAAGGATAACAGAGTAAAGAGAAATCTAAGGCCTCCAAGGTTAAGGCACTCTGAACGCTGAAAAGCATAACAGAAGTAATGAAAATGGTTAAAAAAATGCTCCTGCAGCAAATGACTAGTTGAGAGCGGATGATCATAGAAACAGAGGAGAGAAAAAGGCGGTGGAAAAGAGAATGGGACACATCTGATGTGACTTAAGCCCCAAGCATCCCTGATATTATAAGAGCCTCTTTGGCCTTCAAGAATACATATGTTTTTATATGTTTTCATGATTGCCATCTGTGCGTTACTGTTGCAATTGCACTCATTTGCACGCCTTTTTTTCACATTATGCCCTGAATGAATAAAAATTAGCACATCAAAACTAAACAACATCTGGGGGGGGGTGTTTCTGGACGGACGTGTGGAAATACGAGATCCAGTCTTCATTTTCGAGGGACTAAAGACTCCTCTGGAAAAACTACAACAATAAAGCTTTCGTTGAGGGAAAATGCGTTTTTAAAAAAATCTAGCACTTGGAGTAATGATTCTCATCTTATTGTATATAAACATGACCATTTGGACGCTGCTCAATTATGCATTTGGGTGAGTCCTTGATAATCTTTTTCAATAAAAGAACCCCCCCCTCCACTTACCCGTGTTACACCTCAGCCCTTTTATTCTAATTTACCATCCGTACTTCCTTTCAAAATGGATCAGGCAATCTAAATGGAACCCTTATTAGCATTTCATGCATAAACAACAGCCTTTTGGAAAGATTATTTAGGTGTATTTCCTCCCTAAGCCCCTCCTCTTGTGTCAAGCCAGGCTGGAGAGGCATTAACAGATGGCCAGACCACTGAATATCACCCCAAGTCTTTTTTTCCCCTTATCAATACGTGATGGCCTTGGAAACCAGGGACGGATTACAATTTCCCGCCAGGTCAGAGAGGTGAAGGAGAATCCTAATGAAGATCTTCTATGAATGCATGTGCTTCAGTGCACAGTGAGGACATTTATTTTATCAGTGAGCTCCTTCTCTTATCCGTACGTGTAATCACTCGTGCACAGGGGTTCCTCAGGGGCTATAAAGCAGCCGTAAGACTTTCCCACTGTTGGTTTTTGCTTTGTGGCACAATGAAGCATCTAATTAGGGACCCCCATCATGTGTCTTCTGTCTGCTTTCCCTTCCATATAAAGAATAACCGTGTGGTTTTGCACAATGAGCGGGGAGTTGAACCCACTGTCTATGTCAAGCTAGGAGGAGTGCTCTTCAGCAAAGCTGGCTGACCCCGTTTATGCCTGACTCTAATCAGAAGCTGTCCAGAGGGTGTCATGAAGGCAATAAAACACTGACTACACCCTCATCTTGTGTCTGTTCCCTACCTTTGCCCTTCTCCATGGGCCCACACACACACACACACACACA
>NW_005187406.1:2270416-2274766 GCF_000239375.1 Pundamilia nyererei
GCTGTTTTAAGGAATCCGAGTTATTCCACCCATTCCTGGAGATCTCCACACATGACCTGTCGCTATTGGGAGCCGTGAGCCAGAGGGATGGAGATAAGCCCATTTTCGCCTTTTACTCCAGCAATTTCAATTAAAAAGAGATTTGAGGTGGAAAAGCACATTTTCATACAGGGCATTCAAACAAAATCCTGGAAAAGGTTGAAATGAGATGTGGAGCTAAGTTATGAGGGCTTTTTCTAACTGCTACAGACACATCTCTTTCTGGGGAGAATGGGCCGTGTAGTTTTCAACAGGCTTGACTTTATAAATGTGACGCTCCTACTGTCTCCTTCTGTAGTTCTTATTTTCACAACACTATTGCCACTATACAATAATGTATATCATATATAATACAAATCCCATAAAATAGATGCATATTGATTCGAAGATATATATGCATATCTAGGAATTTTAACATGAGGCTTTCTTAATTGTGTGTGCACAAAATTGCACATTAGAATGCTTTGTAACAGTACAATATATTTAATTTCCATAATCATTTGGAGTTGACAAAAGTGTTGATTAGAGAATTGTTGTTTGTCCTCTCATTACACTAATTTGACCCTGAAACCCACAATCAACACATTTAATTAGCTGCAAAGACTGTGAACTTGCCACAAACACAGATGCAATCACGGTACTTTGCATAGCATGCCAGTGACTTATCGTTTTTTAAACCTTTTGAGCTCTTATGCATTGAGAGTCCTCAAAGTTGTCCAGCACCTACAGATCATTCCTAATTTCAGGCCTCCAGGGTTTGAAAAACTTAGCCTCATCAGTACTATTTTTTAAATGCATTTATAAAGCGTCTAAACGCTGACTCCAGATCAGCTAAATTCTCATCTTGTTTCACTAGCAGGTTAATTTCTTTTTCACTTGGCCCGATACTTGATTTATATTTAGCATGCTTTGCTCAGTGTATCATGTTAAGCAGTCATTATGGCTGTATTAGCAATCCCAAGTTAGCATGTAGCCCAGGTCAAATGCTAACGCATGCTTTTAGCACAAGACACCCAGTTTTAACTTCAAAGTCTAAGCAAAATCAGAAGAAGCCTTAAAGTCTCTACTTTATGGAATAAAAAGAAAAAGGTTATAAAGGATGAATCGATTATATCTGTTCGCAGCATGAGGTTTCTTTATTTTTAGCAATAAAACTGATCCACAAGCATCTACCTAACCTGTATCTTGACTTAAATAAGAGCTAGGTATTCTTTGCGCTGAGATGATCAAACATCTGCACCATCAGACAGCAGCAGGATCTATACAAGCGTCTCCTTTAGAACTGAAGTAGTCGTTTCTTTATTAAAGTGGGCATTCTGCAATCCTCTACAGAGCAGAGCTGTTCAGTAGAGACTCCAGAGCTCTGGGTTGGCTTATTTCCCAGTTAACCACATTTTAATGGGTATCCATACAGGAAGTTATTCACAGCAACATGGCAGCTCGAGACCACAGACTGTCAATGACATTTAACTGCTGGCAATTTGAAGAACGCTTGTCCTGTGTTAAAGTTTTCTCATCTTTGAGGCAAGCAATTGAAGTGACTGCCACAATGACAGGGAGGGATACTGCTGATTGACATCTGACAGGGTGATAGATACATTTGAGGGTTACCTGGGCAACTGGATTATGGAAATTCCACCAGTGACAGACCAGCAACAAGAAATATGCTGTGGACACGCTGTGGCTGTGGAACTTAAGAAGAATGGGTGGCTGTAGGTGATGGTAATACCTCCAACCTCATCAGCACCAGCACTGGATTATATTCTAATGGTGAAATTTTTAATACCACAGCTGTTCCAGTATGTTGCTTATACTGCAAAGAACACACTGTTAAGCCTTATTCATAGACCCTTACTGTACAGTTAAGGGGAATGCGTAACATAGAATAAGACAGGAAGATAATATGCAGAAGCTCGTGCACTCAAAGGCCAATCACATGGTAGGAACTCAATAGGCACGTACACATGGTCAAGAATCAGAATGATAAATAAAGGTGATTTAAGTAACTTTGAATGTGACTTGGTTGTTGGTGTCAGCTGATCAACCATCTCTAGGATTTACACAGGATGGTCCAAAAAAGTGTAAATGTCCAGTGAGCGGCAGTTCTGTGTGCAAAAATGCTTTATTGATGCCAGAGGTCAAAGGGAAATGGCCGGACTGCTTCAAGCTGACAGTAAGGCAGCAGTAACTCAAATAACCACTTGCTACAAATAGAGTAGGCGGAAGAACATCTCCAAACATGTCAAACCTTGAAGCAGATGGGCTACACTCAGCTAAGATCAGGAAACTTGGGCTACAATTAGAACTGGCTCACCAAAATTGGACAACAGATGATTGGAAATTATGTTACCTGGTCTGATGAGTCGATTATGGTAGATTGAAAATATGGTGTAAACAACATGAAAGCATGGATCTCTCCTACCTTGTATCAGTGGTTCAGACTGGTGGCGGTAGTGCAGTGCTGTGGGAGCTTATTTTCTTGGCACACGTTAGGCCTCTTAGTACTAACTTGTAAATGCTGCAACCTAACTGAATATTGTTGTTGACCATGTCCATTGCTTTATGACCTCAGACTGGTTCTTTGAACTTGACAAAGAGTTCAGTGTACTCAAATGTCCTCCACAGTCAGCAGATCTCAATCCATTAGAGCACCTTTGGAATGTGGTGGAACTTATGTCAATGAGGAATAAAACCTCTGAGAAATGTTTCCAGCACCTTGTTCAATCGATGAACAATTAAAACAGTTCTGAAGGCAAAGGGGGGCCAACCAGGGACTAGCAAGGTGCTTCTCTGCAGTGAGTGCAATGATATAAACATACTTTTTATATTTATGGGGATGTCATCATAGTTTTTGTTCATAAAACTGATCATTTCCCACTTTATGACCAAACATATTCGCTATTTTTTTGGTCTGTTCGGGTTTCTTTGCATTTCAATAACATGACCAATAGTTCCTAGATTGTAAGATAGAGCTTGACCCCTGTTCATCCAATGACCACACTGCAGAGTTTGGCTTGATTGTTGCATACTGAAAAAAAGCAAGCAAAGACTCAAAACTACATGCAAAACATGGTCAGCTTCATGGGTTACTGGCAGCTGCCTCCCAGAAGGTTTTGATATGATAATGATTAATTTATATCCTCTTCAACCTCATTTAGAGTTAAAACCGCAGTGCCATTAGCTACTCAGCAAAATGAATATTATGTGAAAAAAGGTTGTGCCAGTCTAAAGGTAGAATGAGCTATTGTCTTATGTTTGCTGTACAGGTGTTCATGCTATTATATCTACCCGGGTATGTTTCAAATGCCAGGCAAGTGCAGGCCTGTCTGGACTGATTAATGATAAACCCTGATAGACCTTTTATCTGTTGATTGCACACACACACACACACACACACACACACACACACACACACACACACACACACACACACACACACACACACACACCTCTAACTCAAACAATAATCCTGACCACCCTGCTATGTTGCTCACCGTCACGTGTTGGTGTTTTAAGATATTTCAAGTGAAGGATGATTTCTTTAATTGACACCATTTATTGCATTAAGGCATGATTGCATTTTCAAACAGCTTAAAAAAGGTACAAATGAAATAACATGGTAAGATTAAAGAGGTCATGTCACCCACCATAATGATACAATAAGAAAGTCTGGCCATTAACTGATGAATTTATGCATCTGTCCCTAAACCCTCCTCCAAGATTTCTGATCGGATTTCTTTTAAACAAACCTCACAAATTAAAGAAAAGTAAAACCTACACTAATGTAATCAATAAGGTCAAAAGAATCCATCACCCTGTGATCGAAAACAGAACTCTGAGAAAACTCCAAGTTAGCTCCAAATCCTCTCACACAAGATCCATGTGCTGTGAGGGCACAACAGAGACGAGACACTTGGGAAAAATTCAGAAGTACAGGGAGTCCATAGGCCTCTATCATCAGGCTAAAGACTGATTTTCAAATCGTCAGCACAATGTGCTCGTTCCCACCTGATTTAAAAAATAAAAAAAAGTACATTAGAAAGCAAACACCAGCGTTCTAACAATGCCAGTGACACTGATGTTATTAAATCTGCTCCCTAAAACAATCTCAGCTGCAACTCTGCCAAATGTGGCGCAACAGAACTGAAGCACAACAAATGCTACATCCATTTTAATCCTGGTGGTAGGCGGCCTCTTCGCCGTATGTGCTTGGCAGCCTTTCAAAAATGGCGGCTTGGCTGCTTTTTAATAACAGAGACGGCCCGGTAGTGGTGGGAAGGGTTAATCGTCACAGAAACTCCAATAAGCTGC
>NW_005187406.1:2274891-2310309 GCF_000239375.1 Pundamilia nyererei
GAATTATTGCAGTGTCGAGTTCATTTGCAACACATGTGCATTGTTTTAATCATGTGGTCAGTAAATGTTCGAAAGTATGACTTTAATACCGTAAAAAATTAAACTAAACATCTTGAACATAAGCTGTCTTTCTTTCCTAAGAACTGCTGCCTATCAAAGTGCATAATGTCCCATTTCATGACCCACCAACTGCTCCGGTTTTAGCATTGCAATACATAACTGTAGACAAATGGCAAATGATCTTGCCTAGCTTCATGCTATATACTTATATATCTATATGTATATATAGATATATATATATTAAATTGACTATATAACAGCATCTTAAATGAATGAGTTCTAATCTCTTACAACGATATTTTTTTTTCCTTCTGTCTCCATTTTTGCTCCTTCATCCTACATTATCACACAACATGAACAATTGAGATGAATGGCTGATTTCACTGCATGTTAGTTAAAAAAAGAGTTAATGCTAATGTAGCACAATAGAATCCAGTATGTCAGTCCTGTAGTGACAGTGCTTTCTCAATAAGCTCAGAGGGACGAGAAGCTGCAGTCCAGCCGGGTTCAACGCTCATCCTTGTATTCAACCTCCACCAAATCCAATTTAAAGGGTGAGCATTTGTCTCTTCTTCATCATCCTTCCTCCTTCTATTCCTTCTACGCTGTGATATGAGTACATCTGAAAATTGAATTTGGTACGTAAAAGTCTTTCTGTTCTTTTTGTCAGTTCTCTTATTGTTTGAGTATCAGTGCTGCGTCGTGCTGCACGCTGCTCCCTGTAAACTGACAGGGAAGACAATGGAAGTCTATGCCAGGTAATGATCAATAATCATCCAACAAGCTTTAAAGTCTTTTTAAGGGAAGAAAAAGTGACAAATTAAAAATGCAGAGTGCACTGCAGTAGAACTGAGGGGTGGGATATGATTGTAAAATGGGGCTGTAGCTCTAACTTTTATCCTTAAAGATAATACAGACCACATGGACCAGCAATCAGAGAGGTCATTGAATGTAAAAAAAAACAAAACAAAAAACACCAAAATATCAAATAGAAGTCAGTGTGGTTAGGGTCAAAGGTCACAGGTAGCTCTCCACTCGTTCCCATGGCTGCATCTCTGTGAAGAAGCCCTCGCACAGGCTGAAGCCCTGATCCAGAGTCAGCGGAATAGCCTGTGCCTCCTCTTTTATCTCCTCCCATGTTTGCAGCATCGCTTCCTCTGGCTGCTCCGGGAAGAGGATGGAGGGCTCGTCGAAATGCTGCAGCTGCAGCTGATGGTGGTGGTGGTGTTGGTGGTGGCTCTGGAGCAAGCGATCTGGGTCCAGCTGCTGCTGCTGTGGCTGCGGATGTGCGTGAGGCACGTGGAGCTCTCCCATGCTGACCGTACACTCCATGGAAGCAGCGCTTAGGTCCATGTAGCCATAGGATTGGTGATGAAGGTTCATGTGCTGGCTCTGACCCATAACGTCCACTCCTCCACACCATCTCCCCTGCCTGCCCGGCCCAGCGAGCTCCATCTCGCAGCCCAGGGAGCTCAGCGCCGTGTTGATGTCCAGATCTTCGAAGGTGCTGCAGCTACCGCCGAGGACGTCGTCAAACACGGAGGACAGGTCAAAGTCCCCTCTCAGGACGTCTGCCTTATTGGCCTCTGTGGCTAGCAGAGGGGACTCCGTGGCCCTCATAACCTTACTGTTGCTGTTTTTTGAGGGCAGGTGCTTCCGTTTGCCTCCCGCGCCCTGGTAGGGGCAGCCGTTTTGGCTGGCGTGGTAACTCTGAACTAGTTTGCTCTGCCTGTGGGCACCGCTGTTGGTTCCGCTGCCACTGCTGTAGTGGTTGGCAGACATCCTCCTGCGCTTGAAGATGCCATTGACAAACATGTCAGCATACTGAGGATCAATCTGCCAGAAGCCTCCCTTTCCTGGCTCGTCCTTCTGTCTGGGGACCTTCTTGAAACACTTGTTGAGGGACAGGTTGTGACGAATCGAGTTCTGTAACACACACACAGGAACACAACGTGATTTAGCGTGGACCCCACCGGCTTTGAGCAAATTTAAGTCAGTCATGCAAAAAAAACTGAACATGCCACTTTGAGAGGGAGATGGGCAGGTGGGTGTTGGGGAGGTGGGGCGGCGGGGGTGGGCATTGTTGTTGTTTGTATGGGGAAGCAAATGTACCTAATGAGGCTTTCTAGTAACAGGCAGCTCTGTGCATTTCAAACATGATCAGCTGTGCTTAGCTGCTATCTCTCTCAGGAGCCCTCATTAACACGCACGCACACACACACACAGATTGGAGTGCTTTCTCCACCCCATCACCGTTCCCTTCAGACAAAAACCCTGCGAAGAGCACTGTCTAGGAGGATGGAAATTTCAGATGGATTAAAAACACTTGTCATGGAACTCATCAAAGGCAGAAATGAGACACTAATCCTGCAAAGAGACAGAGAAGGGGGGTCTGAGGTTTTCAATTATTATAATTTAAGTTCCCCCCACACACACTGATAAAACAAAGGCCTCGTCTGATCTCCTGTGGCCTGAATATGCCGTGTATGGTGGTGACACTGAAGTCAAATTGCTGGCCCTTCTCTCCCTCACTCCACCATTTAGCAGATTCATAAATAATAGAAGAAGAGTTATCCGGTCTCTGTTACCTGCCAGCTGGGCTCCGCGTGTCTGTAGTAGCAGAAATTCTCCGTGATCCAGTTATAAATGGTGGACAGAGTCACTTTGGGCTGCTTGCTGGCCTGCATGGCCATGCAGATGAGAGAGGCGTAGGAATAGGGCGGCTTGACTTTGGGGTTGGTTTTGTAGTCGATCTCCACCGGCGGGCTCGGCTGAATCGGGATCTGCGGGTAGGCGGGCGTGGGGTGCGCGCCGCAGGGAAACCGCGGAGCCGCCGCGGTGGAGTCGCTGCCAGAGGTGACGGGGCTCCCGAGGTACAGAGGCATCCCGGTTGCGGCGGTGTCCCCGGCTGGGGGGCTGGAAGGAGAGTCGGTGCCCGGGAAGGCGAGGCGTTTGATGAAGAGGTGCTGCTGCGAGGACGGACACTCGAGTCCCGCGCCGCTGGGACGCTCCGGGTCTGCGCTGAGGATGGAGAAATTCTGGAGCCAGTGGAGGCTGGTGAGGCTGTCGTCAAGGGGGGCAGACTCAGACCCAGAGACGTGATCTTCCGGGTAAGCCGCCAGCCATCTCTCCTTAAACTTGTTGGCGATGTCGGGGCTCGTCAACACCGGCATCCTGGCTTTGTACACGCGGCAGAGGCTGAAGACTGTCAGAGGCTCCTTAAAACTGGCATTTAAAGTTCAGCGCTGTCTCAAGGCGAGAGGAAAAGTAAAGGAAAAGAGCGCAAACACGGTCAGATAAACGGATCAAACCGTGCCTCGCGTAAAGGTGTCGAATGGATAATCAGCAATTAGATATTTGCGAGCATAACACTCAGAATGCGATCAATAAATGTGCTAAAGATGCCCGTTTGACCTACCTGCGATGTAGCCTCGCTGGAGGAGATGCTCCGTGTGTGCACCTGTTGCAGTGAGTCCCTGCCTCTCCTCTCCAAGGACTCAGCGGCGCATCCACTCTCTGCGCAACAAGTGCGGCGGGGAGGGTGGGGGCGAAGAGCATCCAGCAGCTGAGGCAAGCTCACATGGAGGCAAAAAAACAAAACATACAGAAGAGAGGCGGCACTTAGGACAGATCCATGCTACCGATTCGACCGCTCGGCACTACTGGAGTGGAGGGAGGTCAAAGACGTGAGGAGGTGTAGCGGTTGTGAAATAAGTCTCCGTAAAATCTCCAGGGACTGCTCACTATCCCTTTAAATGCGGTCTCGGGGAGAGATTTCTGATTGGTTGGCTGTATATCATGGCTTCTCGCCTTTACTTCAGGTCTCTCTCTCTCCCTCTAAAGACGTCCCCAGCAATGACTGTCAGAACACGAGTGGGGTTGGTGCACGCAGGCTGCGGTGCAATAAGGTCAGTTTAGTGGTTTCCTGTTTGTCTTTATTCTAGGAAGCAGGCTAAAACTGTGACACCCCCCACCTCCACCTCCTGCGCGCGCCTCACACACAGCATCCCCGCCGGCGCTGAAAGAGGCGCGCCACAGGTCCCGCGCGCAGTTTGCACCTGCAAAGAAAGCAGCAGTTAACTGATAAGCTCACGCTTCACGTAGCTTTTTAAATTACAGCTGATACTGTGGTGCTGTCAAGTTTGAAAAGGACACTGTTTAATCTGGCTTTAACCAGATGTGTGTTACTGGAAATGTTGATATCGATCAACATGTCGAGTAAATACAGAGCAAATATTGCAATACAGATACCGATACTTCTAACCGATGGCAGCTTACCTACGGGAGAGCGGTGCTGCATGACTTGCCAGATGAATCATAATCAGTTTTTCAAATTCTGAGCACATTTTAAGCACCATTAAATGACTGTAAGTTTTAATTCCACAATAATTTGTTAATACAACAAAACACACCTTTTAGCTCTTCGTGTATTTTGAAACTAGGTTTTTTGGATATCTAAAATGTAAATATAGAAGCAGTTTAGGTCAGCTTCTGTTGTTTAATTGTGATGTGGACTATAAATCAAATAGATATTACAGCATAAAAAGGATCAGACATTTCTCATAGTGCATGTTTGAGGTATACTTTTTCAAACCTTCCCCCAAGAAAAAGAAAAAAATATTTTATTTAACGCAGTTCAGTGGGCTGCATACTGAATTTAGTGGATAGAAACAAGGTATCATGCTAGTATCGATCCAATACCGTGTTAATATCGATACTATTGATATGTGTATCTGTCAACTGCCACTGTTTGTTTTCTGGTGTTCTGCTCAGCGATGCATCACCACAGGTTCAGAGTATTCACTGGACTCTCATCAGACAGAAAAAATGAATGGATGGTTGTTTTTCTGCAGGTTTTGTTTTGCCCTCCAGGGAGTTTAAAATTATTTCTAAAAGGTTCTGCAAAATATGCACAAAATATTTTAATACTTTAATCAAGTGGCAGTATAAACCTAGATCTGTAAAGCCTAAAGTGATATTCATTGATTACTGTATCATTTTATGCATGCATATGTTTAGAGTAAGGTGCATAGAGCTTTCACACACACTGTGAATATTTTAAAATATGTGTGTGTGTGTGTGTGTGTGTGTGTGTGTGTGTGTGCTGTAGTCACATTCTGCGCAGGTTAAAAAACATTAGAGACCAATGTTTTTCAACTGTATGCAGAAGAGCATATTTGAATCATGAGGAAGCACTGCCTCCCCGTGGACCAATTCTGCATTGCACCTACAAACCAAATACAGGTAGAATGAATGGAAGAAAGAAAGCACTGATCACTTTCTGTTGGGGTACACTTTTCTTCCCCTTTTTTATTGTCACAGGCTCACGGAGTATCATGCAAAACTGTTTTGCAAAATGTGTGAAAGACTGGGACAGGGTTGGCAACGTATCTTTCTCTTGAAACATTGGATGCAAGTACCTGGGAATGTGAGGGGAAAAAAACTGTAATTAAACCTTGCATGTTACATCATTAATGGCATATTGCATGATTAATGGTCAACAGAGGCAATTTTACCACTGCTGTGGCCTGCATGCATTAATGATTTTCCTTAAATCCTGGGAATATTTTCAACAGTATGCAGAGCTAGCTAAATCTCTTCCTCCTCCTCCTCTGACTTACTTTAGCAACACATCTGCGTGAAGCTTGAACATTTGGAGTCCAGAGGCCGACAAGAGCTAGCACCAGCAAGCCCTTCAGGCTCTACAAAGCTTGTAGGTGTCACATCTCTTCAAGGAAGCCTGATTTCTATAATGTTTCAGGTTTATTTAGGATCTTGACAAAGGGCTTGCTGGTGAGACAGGGAAATGTTTGTACAGCTGTCCTTATTGTTGCCAGGATTCCCACTGTCCCTCAGCAGAACCAAAGCACACATCTCAAGGGCTGAGATGTGTGCTGAGTTCAGTAATTCCCTGAACTGAAGTCCCCCACTTTGACTCAACAACCTAACATTACCAACATTTTGTTTTTAACACTGCAGGTCTTCCTGTATCCTTAAAAAGGACCTGTTGTCCATCTTCTTATGTCCTGTAGTAGTATGGAACATAAGTCTACATATACACTGATGGAAGCTCATATTAATGGCTTAAGCTTTAAATAGTCAGTAATAGTCAGTTTTCTACCCATTTAATCTATGCCATGCTAAAACTTCCAGTTTCAGACAGTGGACAGACAGAAGTGCTGCATCACTGCACTGCCCAGCATAATATAAATAAGGATCATTTTCATGTGTGAATCACACAAACAATCTAAGGATAAAAATATTTAGAAATGATAACAAAGGATCTCAGTACTGTAGCTGTACTTTAACTTCAGTTTCTTTTTTTAAAACTTCCTTTGACCAGCAGGTGTCTCTGTTTCCACTCTTTGCTCCATCAAACAGCCACAGCTGCTACAAACAAATGTTTACAGTTTACATCCATCCATTCGCTTCCGCTTATCGTTTTTCAGGTCCGTGGGGGGCGCTGGAGCCTATGCCAGCTGTCTTAGTGCGAGAGGCAGGGTACACCGTGGACAGGTCGCCAGTCTGTCGCAGCAGGGCTAACACATATACACAGACAACCATATGTACTCACATTCACTCTCTTTGGGCAATTTAGAGTTTCCAATTCTTTGGACTGTGAGAGGAAGCTGGGGAGAGAACATGCAAACTCCACACAGAAAGACCCCGGCTTGATGGTGGAATTGAGCTCAGGACCTTCTTACTGTGAGGCACCGTGCTGCCCTTACAGTTTACACTTACCCACAATTCCAAGCGCCGTGTGTGATATCCGAAAGCTTGTTTTACACACAGTCTGCACTAAATCTGATGTTTTAGAAGTATGCTGCCTTTGCACACTCTAATCCGCCCACGTAGTTGCTCATTTATTGCCTTTGACTTAAATGCTGAGCGCAAACCAGACGGGAGTGTTTCCAGTCGTTTAATTGGCCCAGTGTAACTACCCTAATAATCTATTGTTTATTCATTGTCACAGAAACCAGGACTCGACTGCGTTCTCCCATTATTTCATATTAATTTCATTTGTTTAGAGATTTGAAATTATACCCTCATTATTGTGGTAACGGATATCTACTGAATAACTACATGTGGATTTAAAAAACAAAACAAAACACAGTGTCCTGTTTACTAAAAATAATGAAATGCTACCGATTAACTAACCTGTTGGCAAGTCCTTGGGCAAGTGAAAGGGAAAAAAGGGGAATTTGCCCTGCAACCCATCAATGTAAACAGAGACTGTTATTTCAACAAAGGAGAAATGAGGATGCGAAAGGCTGTAGTACCGCCGCAGTCCGCACTGATACGCTGCGGCACTGATATGACACACACACACACAAACACACAAAAGTGAGAGGTAGTTTTGTGAGAAACTGCCCAGAGCAGACACGACGCTATTCACCCACGGCTGTCGACTGTCCCGAATTTAACTCGGAGCGATGTAATTGGCGATGGTGGATTTGTTTACCATATTTGGCGAGGTAGCGACACAGCGAGCCTGGGAATTGGACGAGAGCGGCCGTCATTCACAAAAGCCTCGCCTTCTGGAGCTTTACAAACAAAGCGCGTGCTCACGGGATTTGTAGTCCAAAACAAACCCTTTCTGAGATTCCTGCGGTGTGAGGTTAACCCCCGTTCGCGGCGAATTTGACACTGTAGGTGTGCCGTGTTTTCAAACCTTTTTACAAATGTGAACTGTTTTCGTTTAATGTGCGCGTAGGTGTCAAAATTAACCGGAAGCAGCCGAATAAACACACGCCGAAACGAGACCCTTCCCTTGCGGCATACAAGTCCCACCGGCGGTGCTCTCACGTGATTGGCTGCGTGCTTTTGTCAATCAAGTCTGGTTCCTTCCACTACCGCTCCTACAGTAAATATTTGTGTTTGCTCAACCGGCTGTAATGGTGGACGACTGAGGCAGAGGGAACGGAATACAACTCGAGTGAAGAAAGAGGAAAAAACGGTCGAAAGTCTGCTTCAGAGCCAGCCGCCGCGAGTAGGACACGGGCTTCGTCGAAAATGGATGAACTCAAACATCAAGTCATGATTAACCAGTTCGTCCTGACGGCGGGTTGTGCGGCAGACCAAGCGAAGCAGCTTTTGCAAGCGGCACATTGGCAGTTCGAGGTAAAGGAGTGTGGGGGGGAGCCAGAAAAGAAAATAAAGCTCGAGCGGCTTAACGTTAGCAGCCACACGGCTAATGTTTACGTCTCACCCACTGCTAGCTTTCATTTAAGCGTGTCTGCATACCCTTACCCATATTTATTTTTTTATTTTTTATGTCTTTTAAGCTTTTTTAAAACTAAACAAAGCGCTAGTGTTACCCCCTCCCTCTTTTTTAATGTGGCTACTTTCATGCTATAACTTTGGCTGTATTTAAAGTAGAGCTATCTGTGCTTTAGCTGAAGTAAATCCGTTGAGAGTACACAGTAACGCAGTACAGCTATCCAATTAGACCTCACTCTAGATTAAATACTATAATCCGATACATGACAGCAGTGAACAGGCGAGGCTAGAGTACTATTACGCAATAAAGATGACCGCCGTGTTGTATCGACTAGCCTACAAAGGACTACTTTGGTACATTATAGTCTGCGCTCAGTCGGCCTTAGATCAAGCTGTACTTTTCTTTTTTCTCTTCACAACACGCTCGTTGTATTGTGTCATAAAAACGCGCATTACAGCAGAAATTGCCCGGTAGCTGTGTTTCTTGCTTCTGGCTGCCAGTTAAAAAATGTCATTTGTTTTCTGTGTTTCGTTTTAGACTGCCCTCAGTGCCTTTTTTCAAGAAACAAATATTCCATATGGCCATCATCATCAAATGGTGAGTGTGAGGAGGATGAAGAGGAGGAGGGGGTTGATGACAATCTAGTTCTTCTAAATACATACCCTTCCTTCTTCTCTTTAGACACAGAATGTTGTTTAGGCTGGTGTCTCTTTAAGGCTACCTGCTCTGCTTGTTTTGGGTGGGATGGGGGCAGGGGAACAACCCTTATAGGCCTAGAGATATGATGTTGTACTAACAATAACAAAGCACATGTCGGCCATGTTGTGAGCTTCCAGAAATAAACACACTAGCAGGCATGCAGCAGCTACACACACAAAGCAGAAGAGAGAGAGGAAGAGAGATTGTGTGTGTACACAAAGGAGGAAGAATGTTGGATTAAAAAAACACCTCATTTTTCATTGTATTAGCTGGGCTGCATAACGGAAGGAAGGGCCTCTGTCCTCTGAGTAAGTGAGAAGAGGAAAAAAAAACCTCTTTCCAGGAAGACAGCTGCCTCTCTCAAATAGACCCTCGTGCTGCTGCTGCATTTGCCATCAGTAATTCACCCGTTTTTGTCTCATTGCGTTGTAGCTGCTCCCCCCCTCCAACACAGTGCACGTTACGGGGGAGACGAATCAGAGCACAGTTAACAGGAAGGCGTTTGTGCTGTAGGAGACTCTGTATACACAGACGCACGCACACACACACAGGGGTTGAATATTATGAAACATGAGCAGTATTTGGGCTCTTTGCAGCAGTGCACTTTGGCAGCACACATGCCTTTGTTTTCAGCTGCAGTGCATGGCAGCTGGAAGAGCCTGACGTAAACGTGAGAGTATTGTTTTTATGTTATTTATTTTGGACAAAATTGTCCGCCATTATGTTTTCGCATTCTCTCAAAGTCATTAAACTGCTGATCGTTTTAGCCTCAGGTATATGGAGGAGGGATAAAAGAAAAAAAGAGGATTTGATATTTTTTTTTATTGCATTGTGTTTTAGTGTGCGCTCGTGTGCATTTCTGTGCTTTTGGGTGGTACGTGTTCACACTGATCGCAGTCTTTTTTCTTCTTTTTGTTTTTAAGTAAATCAGCATTTTCGTAAGAGAGCACGACAGGCCTCCTTTATCATCTGATCACTCAATAAGAGCGTCTCAGGCTTCCATTTAGCTCATGAAATGTCTCACTTTAATTTGCGAGTAAACACTTTGCCAAGAGCTGCCCTGTGCTGTGTGCCAAACGGGAGCTGAGCATGCTGCAGAGACCGGATGAGGAAAGTCAGAATGCGGCTCACCTGTGTGTCTATTGTGTTGTTGTTATGGATGTGATCTTGCATAATCACAGGTTCACGTTCCTCTTTTTTTCCTTTTGCATATCTATTTGCGCTCGCACACTTTTTTCATACACAGATTTGTATTTTGTGCATGCACAAGTGTGGGTGTTTTTGTGTGAGTCACAACAGTACTACAGCAGGGCAGCGTGTCCAACCTTGCTGCAGCTTATCGTGCCACAGCGTTCGTTGGTATACACACCTAATCCACTTTGCTCTCACTCCTAACTCCAGCACACACTCTCTCTGCCATGCTGTCTCTCTTCAGCCAGATTTGTGTTTTAAATACGGTCGTTTTTTTTGTGTCGCAATACAAACTGAAGCCTTTAACCCACGCACAGGCATGGGTTTGTTGGCAGCGGAGCAACACTAGGACGCCACATAGATCAGTTAGTTTACAGATGCCATTCGGTGAACTGATTTGTGCCATTGTGGGTTTTTGTTTGGGGGTTGTTTGTTTGTTTTTTGAGGGGGGTTAAAGTCCCAAAGACAATGTGTGAGCCAGAGTAAGGTTTGGTGAATCATGTTCCTATCTAAATTTGGCGTCCTTAAATTGAAATCACCTCAAGTTCAAAAGTGCTGTTGTTTAAGAACATGCGTTTTATCTCTAAACAAAGTGCTGGCCGATAAGGATTTATAAGCTAGCTTGAGCCTGATTTTTGTTTATCTGCGCTTTGGTAATGAATCATTTGTGCGTTCTGTCAGAGGGTTATAGCCCATATCAAATAGTGGGGTTACTGGGTCCACTCACCAGTACAATCTTATGTAATGCTGTGAATGCTGGAGCTGTTGTCATTATAATTTTCTTTTACTGACTCACAGGAGGGCCTGGGTGTTGGTGTATCATGTTAAAGAGCTGCAATTTCTGCACAGACATGCATTTACCTCCCGTTTGTTTCTACATACGTTGCTGCATGACTCACAGAGTACACAACCACATGTGGATGCTATCTGCACCAGATTGTCCATTCATTTTTGTGTTTTTGAATGAAGTCATCAAAGCTTGCACCTACTTCACATGGCCTAATCACAGCCTAATCTGCTCTGTTTTGTGTAACCTCCTCCCAGTCTACTCCCAGATTTCTCCTCCAAGCGCACACACACTGTACATACAAACACTGCAACCACATTACATTCCTGCAGGATGCAATGCTTGCACTAACCCAAAATGGACCCTTTCACATTGACCGTAGCAACTGCTCCTGGTGCTCAGTGTGCACGGCTCACTATGTTGGCTTTTTTACAGATCCAACACACAACAGTTCTAGAAATGATTCTGTATTTCCTGTTTTATAACCATCCTCTTTTCAGCAGCCCTACAACAACATATCGCTTCGTTTCATTCACACTTGGAACGTGTGTTTTCTGGGTTGTACGTCTGTTGCTGCGGGCTGTTTTGATGCTAATTCCTCATATCAAATATTATGCAAATTCTGTAGCACCTCTGCCCGTTTTATATGTATTTAAGAGCCGTTCTGAGCTTATTTTTCCAGGGATTTTATAAAAATTAATTGAAGGTTTAAAATTTTGAGCTATTTCTCATTTACTGTATCGTTTGTCCTGTTAAAAATCTGCCACATCAGCGGTCAGTAAATCCTCACCCTTTTCATTGTCTTGTCTCATGACTGTAATTAACAGAAAATGATTAGTCATTTGTTTGAAAAAAAAAACAAAACAAATGATTTCATGGGAAAAATGTACACGAGCAAGTCTGCGAAAACCTCATCATCAATTCAGTCATCATGTTTTCTGATTAATGTTGTCTAGACGGTGTAACTCCCCGTCTCCATGTGGTTCTTTGTGTGTCTTTGTAGGGCAAACACTGATGCTGTGTGTTCACACTAGTATCACTGTTTTCCATGATTAATATTTCTCAATGTAGGGCATGCACAAACACACATACAGCCACAATAAAGTGAATGAATACTCATGTGACCACAGATGAGGAAGTAGCCCAACAGGATGACTTCCACATGTGACCCCCATCATGTGACTAAGCCCAGCGCAAACTAACTAAGCCACAGAGCCTGGTTTAAATGAGTATGTTTTTTGTCACTCACTGCTGTTAAAGGAAGTCTACTGAGGTCCTATTGAATGAAGTCAGGGCTGTGGTGTTAAAAACCATGTTGGCTTAGTAGGTCAGGATTTAAAAAAAAGAAAAAAGAAAAAAGGTCCTCAGGAAATATTTCACCCTCCCTTTTCTCTTTTGAACACATCTAAAGTCACGTCCTTTGTGACTGTCCCCTGTTCATGTCCTGTGGATCGAGCCTTGTCTCTTGTTTCTGAGTGTAATGGTTAAATACAAACAAAGTAACCTTCAAAACATGATTTTAAAGGCCTTTGAATGATTCTGCTCCTAAGACCAACTCATCCTGGCTTACATACTGGCAACACGATGCAGTCCAAAACAATGTGCTATATAGTTTGAATGATCACATTTTTATTGTTGCCTTTTGTTGCAAGCATCACGCGTGAGGTGGATGGAACCGATTTTATGAAGGGCAACGTTCAGCGCAGACTGGCTGCGTGCAGTGATGTAGAAAAACAGTCTAGAGCACTGCTGGGCAGTGATAAAAGTAGGTGTGAGGTTGTTTAAAGGCTGTTTCCCAGCAATATGAACACTCAGCAGGAGAAAAGAGGAGGGTTCTGTGTGTGATTGTGTGTTTGAGGTGGGGGGGGGTTGTTTTTTTTTTTGTAACTACAAACAGTGGGTTTTCGGTGTCCGGGTGTGGCTTTAAAAACAAGATTTTTTTTCGAAATCCCAACTTTTCCTCATCCATGTAAGAGCTAATTCCTGAGAAGTGTGCGGTGTGCTCATGCAGAAGAGCAGAGGTATAATTACCTCCATAAATCACTGTGTGACAACATGGACGACTGTCTGCTCCCATTTCTCTCCCTCTCAGTATCTCAACCTGTATCCGCTCATCAGGAAAGGCTAACCAAAGTTAATCAAGGATGCTTGGACTGTCTCTTTAATGCCAAAATAATTTACTCACTAAAGTAGAAATGGGCTGAAATGAGGAAATGGCATGGCAATGCCAGGTATTTGGGTGGAAGATACAATAACAGAGTTAACACAAAGCTGCTTTGTGTCTCCGTCACAATCAAAACAGAGTGTCCTCTGTCCTGTTACAGACATTACTTACAGAAGTGCATTAATTTTAAATCCAGTTTGTTTTCTCACAGCGTTTTGTGATGTCATGTGTTCATGCTATGTAATCCCATGGGTGTGCATGCATCAGTGTCTCAGATTGCAGAGTTAATCGTGTCTAGATCTGCTAATGTTGTTAACGCATGTGCATGCATGTGTGTGTGTGTGCGCGTGTGTGTGTGTGTGTGCGTGTGTGTGCGTGTGTCTCACATAGCCATGCCAAGCACCTAACCACATCAGAAGAGGCTTGGCCTGTGCTCTGCATGCTCCAGCATGTTGCCCTGCATGTTTCCAGGAGAACAACTTCCCAGAACCCTTACCACACACACAGACCCACAAGCACACACAGAAAGACATGCATGCAGCTACACACACCCAAAGACACAGGAACTTTGGCTCAAGGGACTCAGGGAATGGGAATCCATGTGGGATGGTTGTGAGGACCAGATGTGTTTATGAGCGGTCGAGTTAGATTGGGTTTCACTGTTTCTAAGAGTCACAGGGTACACACACACACACACACACACACACACACACACACACACACACACACACACACAAGTTAGGCATATGGCTCAGAAAACACAAGCAGCACATAGCACCCTTGTGTGTTGAATGAAGGCAGTGTTGCCACATTGTGTCTGCCCTGTTTTGCTCAGGTGGCTGCAGCACTGCAATCAGGCTGCGGTCAGCTGATTCTCAGCCATGTATCGCTGGTACTTAGTCCTGCTATTCCAGCGGGGTTCTTTCCGGGCCATATCCATCCCTTTCCTGCTTTCCCGACTTGCATTCCTGACCTTGAACTCATCACCAGTCTCTGATCTCTTTTGCTAGCTAGCAGTCTTGGATTTAATTGAAAAGTTAACAAATTTTGATGATACTTGATTTGCAATAATTTAATGCATTATTTTTTTTGGTAGTATTGTGAACAGGAATTTTGGATGGAAGATACACTTTGTGTTTTGTATGGAGCCAACACTTTGAACATTTGAACATTGAGCATTTTTTTTGTGTCTTAATATGTACAAAGGCTTTTAACTTCAGCATACTGATAATGTCTTTTTTACACTTGTAGTTGGCGTTATTGGTTTGCATCAATACTGATAACAAAGATCTGACATGTGTGTTTTTGACGTAAAACAAAAGCTAATTGTGATGTATCTGAGTATGCACAGCTTTAAGAAGGGTGTCTTTTAGGCAGGCTGAATCCGAGTGCACCTGTGATTGGTTCTCTGTCACGATGACCTTTGGCCTAATTGTTTCCTTGCCAAACTCCTTTTTCTAGATATGAGTTCCACTGAACACCTATTGTTAGCCTGTTGTAAGGGGCACAGTGTGTGCAGCTGGTCACACTCCCAGTTCTCCCGTATTTGTATTTCTGTTGCTGTTATCTGACTTTCATTGCTTCTCACTTCTTTGTTTCTCTTTCTCATTCTCCTTCCTTATTTAACAGCGTCATAACACATGCACACCAAAACAGAACATCCGAGCTAATGATCAACGGAATTTCTCTGGAGCACATTCCAGACAGAGCTCTGTGCGAGTGTGTGTACAGTATTAGCTCACATGCACATGTTCAAAGAGTCAGCGGGACTCAGCTGCTAGAAACTGAGGGGAGGCGATGGTCACTTGAAACGTTCAGCGGCACCTGTTTTGCTTCCTTTATTTAGTTCAGCAAAAAAAAAACGGCCAGATCTGACGTCCAGCCACTCCCAGAAACCCCAACTGTCACCTCATTGTTGGTAAGCTGTGCGCTGGGATGATAAAAACAGAGAGAAGCTGCCTCGCCTGGTTTAGTTTACTGCGATAGTGTCGATAGGATGTCAGACCTCGAATACTAAAAGAATCTACAGTTTCTTTGAGTTAGCAAACGGATGAATGGAAATCCAGTTGTTTGGAGTTTCTCCACTAGGTGCAAGCGATACCTGAACTTTGAGAAGCATTTGTAGGAGTATTATAAATGTGTCAGGTGTGACAAGCAAACAGTTTTTGTGCTATCCTTGGTTTCATAAAGACTATTGTGTCTAAATGGTCACATCCTCTGTTTAAACAGGCAGCCTGCATGTTTGTTAAATAGCAGTTTTAATCACACGGCTTTTCAATTAACATAAAATCCTCATTAGCATTTCTACAAACATGAACAAAGCAGCTATTTTATATTTACTGATTTAGCATCAGAACCAGAAGAAGCTGATTTTAAAATGAAATGCCCGTTTATTCATTTTTCTTCTTCATAATAACGGCACTGGGACCTAACTACTGAGCTGCAGCTTCAAAACAAAAAACAGTAATGGCTCACACATAAGAACACTCCCTGTTTAAACATTTAAAAGGCAGGCAGGCAGAATCATGTACTCTTAATGCAGCAATGGGCTATTCAGCGTTTTCTGCTTTTTTCTGTCTGCCCTCCTTTCCATTTTGTTTCAGCTTTGTCTTGCCAGAGCTCCTCCTGCTGCCATTAGCCTTTTAGCCATTTCTTCCTCTCTATAATTTCTCTTCAAGATTTATGTTGATCCATCTGTTTGTGTTTATGGTTTGCAATGTCAAATTACAAGTAAATCTGGTGTCGAACATCAGTAATTAAATGAACTTAAAAACAGTGATTTTATTTTATTTTTTAATTTTTGCTGTTGTTGTTTTTTGTTTTAAATTGGGCATACTTTTGTTAAACTGTCGTCATGTTGAGGTTACCCCGTGTTTTAAAAGCATGCTATAGTCAACACTAATTCCAGCTCCCAGTCTCCACACTCTGCCAGCAGTTTAATAAATTAAGGAGGCATTTCATGTCATGTTGTTGTTCTTGGCTTTCAAGTTATAAATACTTCATGTCAGAGATTAATATCCATCCTCTTTTGCAGTAGTGTGCGCGGTCTCTCACAGTGCTGCAGTGTTCCTCACGAACGGACACAGATCTGTGTAGTTTAAAGCGGCATTTTTTCCCTTACAAGTCCAAACAAACACAATACAATTAAAGCGAATGTTTCACAAAGCATACACACTTCTCCAAACTTGTGTAATGTAAATAAACCTAAGACTAGTCCTGACCTGGTGTTGCTGGGAATCGCACATCTTCCCACACATCCAGCGCCTTAGAGCACTCATGCACATCCTGCTGTTTTCTTTTCTGCAGATCCAGAAGAGCACATTTAAGATCTGTAACTGGAAGCTGTGAAACAGTTGAATTAAGGCTAAGCACCTTTTTTTATAATGGCATTGTTTGAAGACAAACAGCCAAACCCATGGACCCTGAATAAGATGCTCCTAAACATGAGTCTGATAGGAGCATGCAGGAATAGCCTGTCGTAAGGAAAGGAATGCCAAAATGATCCAAGGAATCCTACACAAGTGTTTGGGATCATTTGTAAAGGAAGTTAAATTTAGCATACCTTTGTCTCAATGTTTGTAGATATATTTTGACTCTGTGTTTCCTAAGGATTAGCTGCTATTACAGTACAGTATGCAGACATGCATGTGTGCATTATTAAATGAATTGACAAGCAATACAGTTTAAGGTGCTCCTCTGCAAGTTTAAGCCAAAAAACTTGGTGACAGCTAAATTACACTTTAGTGGAGTCAGCTGTCTCTCCATTGAGTTTCTCAGCATGCAGATGAACTCCACCATCTTAGACTGTAGCTGGAGATGGAAGTCCTTGTGCTGTTTTCCTTGGTGCAGCCACACGTGAACCAGCGCCACACCGCCTTTCAGCTCAGTGTGGCTTGCAAAAAGAGACGCGCTGGAGATCGAGTCTCCAGTCTAGCCTAGTGCCCCCTCCCACTCCCAGGAGCCATTACAAGTAGATGTCTGAATCACTTAATTTGACTTCTTTTCATGCTACAAAGGAGCAGTGACTCCACTTCAAGCTAACTCCAACTGTCTGAGCTTCTCACCCTTTCAGGGGGTACAGTTTAGGCTGTGCCATAGGAATCAATCCACTTCACTGCCCTCATTAAGATACTGTTGTCAGCTTTCAAAATAGCCCTCAGACTTGACGTGATATAACATTTTTTGACTATGAAACTGAACACTTGCTGTAAATATTAATGTGCAACAGATACATTCATAAATCCTAATTATCTAAAAATGTAAGAAGTTATCTGAAACAAAAAGCTGATTTTAAAAATTCATTTTTGGACGTGATGCACTCAGAAGTAATTTGTTTTTAGGTTAGAACTGTGCGTTCACATATATACGGCAAAGAGGATTTGAGCAGAGAGGATTTGCACGTCAGCTCTCACTATTCGTGTGTCTCTCAGATCTCACAGCTGAGTTTGCTGCAAGAGCTGACATAGAATGCGTGAAGTGTATCCAACAGGTCGTAGACAGAAGGGAGACGGGAAGAAGGAAGTGAGAGAAAAAGAGGTGAGAGAAAACGGATATGTCATAGACTTGCACTAATATTCACTTCAGTGGAAAACCATGGAGAAAAAGAAACTAGGATTACATGTCATGTGTTGCTGTCGGGCGGTGTGTTTACGCAGGCTTTAATTTGGTTTCTTCCATGTTTAGATGTCTCTGTACGTGTATGTTCATGTTTGAAGGAAATAGACGAGTATTATTTGCTGTACATGAATATGAGACATTGTCTCATCAAAGGAGTGTTTGTTTGCCTCAGTTAGATTAATGGAAACAAACGGATGACGTTTCATCCGTTGCAGAATTTGGCTTAAAATCAGTCGGCTGGGTGGAAAAATCCAGAGAGGCTGAAAAGGGGCTGTGCATGTGTGTATGTGTGTAAGTGTAAAAGGTTAATGTTACATGGAGGTGGTCGGTAAGGGTCGCCACTTGCAAAATGTAACCAGACCTTGAGCACAGCTTTGAAAGAGGATAAGCATGTCCTAGCTTTCAGCCTGCCTGCATGGCACTCAGACACACGCACACACTTGATATTTCTGAGGAATGTCTTTGGTTAGACTGGAAATAACTTCAGCTCATCTGTGTTTGTGGACACACACATGCACAAAATGAGGAGGTTTACGTAGCTCCAGCGCAGGCTCAGCCCAGGCGTCTTTCGAGCGGTCGCTGCCAGTAAGCCATACGTTTCTCCTCAAACGGTCTTGAAGAGAGCGAGAGTGGACGAGGCCGGGCTGCTGTGACCACAGAGTCTGCCTCAGTCCCGTCCCATCAACGGGAGATCTGTACTGCTTCCTCATAACAACCGTCCCCATGGCAACCTCTTTCTGTTGGCTCTGTTTTGAACACAAACTGCTTCTCGCTGTCTGTTATTCCTCCCCGTCTCTCCATCTGTATATCTGCTACCAATAGCCAGACCTCTGTGCTGTAGCACTTCTTATGCTGCTACTTTCACTTATACACACAGTCTGCTGTCTTGAAGGTTGTCGCTTTAATGCAGCAGTAACATGTGCTTCTGTTTCGAAACATTGGCTGTCTGAACAGATTCGACTTGCAGGAATATAAGCTAGTATTTTACTCTTTTTATTTTGGGTTACTGATTTTTTCCCCCCTAGCTTCTTAACCCATTCAAGTAGTTTCACTTATCTTAGCAAGTTTACCTCATAGAACTAAGTTAAGTATCTCATATTCTTAGATATCTAACAAGTATTACTATCCCTAACTGAGCCATTCGAATACTCGCATGATTCCCATCCTACTTTACTTAAATGCGCATGACACAACTGCAAACCTCCCATGCAGACACATTTTATGTCAACATGTGTATGACAACACGTACCCCCTGTGCGGTCTCACTTAAATGTTAAATTGTTGTACAATGACTGTTGCCTGAAAAGCACAAGAGCAACTGTGCAAGATGTTTGCACATGTGCAAGCAGCTCCTTCACAAAGAAAAGACACTTTCGGCCGCTCCCTTATTTTCCAAGGGGTTAGCGCAAGAACTGATCCACACATTTGATTTGGCACTGGATGCCCTTTATGATGGAACGCTCCTGTTTATCCGGGCTTGGAACCAGCATTGGGATTACGCTGGGTTGTGTTTCGTCACAGTTTCAAACCAGGGATTTTTTTTTTCCTTTTTAATATCAGGTGACTGTGTTAACCTGTGCAGTTATACTTGCATCTCATCTTAATTAATTTTCATTTTAATAATCACCAAGAAATGCAAAGAAATGCATAAAATTATAATTATAAAATTATAATATTTTATTTACCATTACCTTATTATCTGCCACCTTTGCTGTTGTGGAACTTACCAAGAGATTTCATTCATCCATAGATAGGGGTTGTTTTTTAGTTTAGTTTTTTTGTCTCTCTAACAAGAGAAAAACAGTTATTTGATTCAGTTTAGTTTTGTTTATATACTGCCAAACCGCAACAACAATCACCTATCACAAGGTATTTAAGTTTGTAAGTTAAGACACTACAATAACACAGAGAAAATCCAACAATCAGATGACTCCATTGCATTTGGCAACAGTGAGAAGGAAAAAATTGCATTTAATGGGATCTCTGCAGATGTATGTCATATGAGCCACAGGTCAAAAGGCCTAAAAGGTTGTATAGATTAGTTTATAACCATATTCATGGAAATCAGAGGTGTATGGATTTTTTTTAGTTACATTTATTCACCTTTTGTTGCATTTTTAACTTAGCATATGCTTACTGTGTGCGCCCGTTGCTTGTTCAAGGACCAGCTGGATTTGAACCCTGGCCTAAAGACTCCGGTCTCAGCAGGTCTTGCAGTGTTAGTCTGTCCTTGAGTTAATCTGCTACTTAATACACATGAAGAGAAAACACACATTAATCTGTTGCCTCAGTACGCTTCACCCGAGCCATGCCTTTAATCTCTGTAGGATGTGTGAGAGTTTACCTCTGCAGGTGGCAGGTCTGATGTTTTCTTTTTTCTCCCCACTCTAATGCTCTACACATAAAGCATACCACTTGTTGTCTGGAGACAAAACAAAGCCTAGCTGTGCTAATATCATATGGTATATCCCAAATTTGGTATGGAAGACTTCTGTGTGTGTATATAGATGGGTGATTGTGTGTTCCACTGTAGCAGTAGTGACACTGACAGGTCTGGGCGCTGCTGAAGCTTTTGTAAGTGTGAAGGTGTTTAATAATCCATCAGATCCAAACTGAGACATCCTGGCAGAGAAGACAGCTGCTGTGATTTTGAAGCAGATCCCCATGCCTGTGGGTCGATATCGTCTATGTCCAAGGTCTCCTGCAAGGACGACGCGCGATGTTTGAGGCTTTCTGTTTATAGCTGGTGAAATGTATTGTCGCATTGCTAACTGCAGGTGTATATTTGTACCTGCTTATGTGTGTGTTTATGGATGAGTGAGTCAGTTGCAATGGTCTCAGCAGACAAGCACAAAGGTCACGTGTCAGCATTTTAATCCTCATTTTTCACTCCTGAGAAGAAGGAAAAGGAGGCATTATTTTTTACCTGAGTTCACACGCTCACCGTGAGGCTTAAGAAATCCCGGTAGCACAGGAAGGATCACAGAGGTCACTTCAGCATTCCAGGGTGTCTTTTTACTGCAGGAAGCGGCCTCGGAGACATGAGCCAGCGTTTCCTGTCGGCACAGTGGACGCACTCACCTTTCATAGCGGTTTGCCTCTCAGAGAACCTCATGCTCAGGTTGGCCCGTCCCGGCCTGGAACCTGCACGTTCGCAGGACTAACCTGCAAGCCACAGCACTTTTAGGGGGCAAGGTGGTTTGATTACAGTCCCAAGGGGAATAATGGTGTTCCTGTCACTGTTTTCTTTTACTTTTCCCTATGATGGCTGTTTGTGTGCCAAGACTATGTGTCACAGTCTGCACATCCTGGGTGGTGGAGCTCAGGGCTGATTAGATACCACAAGCTGCCCTGAGTTCTGGTCATCAGCAAGGAAAACATTTTTTTCCCCACCTTTGTCTTGTTAGCATTTTTGTTTTGTCTGATATCCATGTGTCACTGCAGCTGTTATTCCTCATAGCTGATTCATGGAGCCTGTGACTCTACATTCTGGGAAACTTCTAAAACAACTTCCAGTTAAATATGAAAGAGCCAAAAATGTTGGATATGTTGTTTGTAAGTGTTACGGGGGGGGGGAAAGGCTTGGAGGATGATTATGGGAAAACTGGAAGTTTGTATTCAAAGTTCCAGTAACACCATGAAGAATGAAAAAGGGAACGAAAGATGTTTTTATAAAGCTGGTTAATTTGAAGAGTGGTCAGTTCCTAGCATATATCAAACAGTAATTTTCCTCGAGATGCCCATCCCAGCTCAGTCATACTTAAATAAATCTGGTGTTATATAACGCCGCTCCTCTGTGTTGCCAAGCTGTTTTCTTCCATTGTTCAGGCACGATGATTTAGGGTTATTTAGTCAAGCAGATGCTCGCCCTGCCCTCCCAGCCCTGGCTCTTATTTTTAGGTGGCAACGCTCCTGCCTAAACAGGGCTCCACCTCTGCTTCTCCCGAGGAGCAGTAGGTTGTTGTTTTTCCGGTCATAAACTGAGGCTGGGACAGTGAGTAGGAAGCAGGTCATGAAGCAGTACGCGAGAAGCTGCGTTAGCGAGGATGATAAAGGCTTTCTATTTTTGATCTGCCAAACATGTTGTTTACATGGCCTGGTAACTGCAAGCTGGTTGGCACATGGGTGTAGTGTGTGTGAGTGTGCGCACACACTGGGTGGCCACTGAAACAGCTCTTGTGTCACTAAAACAATAACAGTGCTGACACAGAGGAGGGTCAGAGCTCAGGAGTATAATAAAGTCAGGTAGACTGTGTGTCTTTTATATAAAGGTATATTGTAGCAAACAGTTTTTATTAGCACCTCTAAATGCTTTTACAGGTTCAAGTGGGGTATTTAAGTAAAGCTTTTAAGACATTAACAATAACTAAAAAAGACCCTGTCTCCTAGTTATATGCATGCTGATTACTGTGAGCCAAAAGCTCAGGTCTGCTCTAAGCTCTGACTTTTTTCCCACCTGTTGAGTCGGTGTGACATCAGATAGAGAAGATGGTCTTCTCAGGCACACAGTCTGATCACAGGAACGCCTCTAATCTACTGTTTAAACCGGGGGTCCCCAATCCCAGTCCACGAGGGCCGGTGTCCCTGCTGGTTTTAGATCTCACCTGGGTCAACACACCTGAATCATATGAGTAGTTCATTACCAGGCCTCTGGAGAACTTCAAGACATGTTGAGAAGGTAATTTATCCATTCAAGGACACATCTAAAACCTGCAGGGACACCGGCCCTCGTGGACTGGGATCGGGGACCCCTGGTTTAAACCTGTAGTTTGTGAGGGGCAACCTATCAGAAGCAAGTTGCCATAAAGGGAAATGGAGATTGTTCTTTTCAGACAGCGGAAGAACTGAAAGGCCTGCACTGGGGCCTGGTATAAGATGAATAACGATAATTTTGAACTGTGAATCATGAAGTAATAAACACACAGAGTTCAAAATGAGAACATCATGTGCACTTGTATGCTTTTTTTTGTATGCGTCCACAAAGCAAGATCAGCAACCTAACCAAGTTTATTTGGTCTGCTAAATCAAATTGGAGGCCCTTCTAGAGATGAAACAGGAAGTGGACCTAAACAGCAGGCCGTTATGTTATCATTAGGACCCTCGGCAGGAAGCAGCGGGTGGCTGGGATTCCCCCTAAATTCCCTTTCAGTTATGTAAAACAGTCTGCCTCTCTTAGAGGAATAACTGCCTTTAAGTGCTGTTAAAGGCCACTTCTTATGTACATTTATGGAATAGGGCTTATTTTTTATTATTTTTTAAAACTATAACTGGCATGTGCAGCTACATTTTTCTGCACCACAGCTGCACTGGTGTACAGCGAACTGGGTACACGAGTTCAGTTATAATATGAAAGGGAAAGCCTCTCTCTGGTCCTCCTTTGGCAGAGTTTTGTAGAAGAAATCATTAGACACTTGTGGAAACACTGGAAGTAGTGTTAATACTAAAGCACAAGTTATAGTGTCACAACTCAAATTGTGTCACTCTCTCAGCAGACTAAACTGCAGTTTGTTTGTTGTTTTTGTTCTTTACTATATTCAGTCATTAAGTGTAGAACATTAGAAAGTAGTGATGTTGTGTTTCAAAGAAGAGAAGCACAAATTTACACGTGAGAGGTTGGAGTGGTGCTTTCTCTGGCTGTTGCCTTGAAATAATCAAAACTGTTAACTAACAGTATTACAATAATATATTATCTGCTGTTTAACTGAATGATTTATTAACTTTTGAGGTCTGCTACTAATGCCAGGACAGTTTGTCCTTGCTTGCAGTTGGTTATACGTTATACAGTTATTATACAGTTTTGCAGTGTGACAGGGTGATAAAGCAATGTTGAAATTCTCCTGCAATTCAGTTACTGATGCACTGGAACCCAATTTGAAAAATCATAAAACCTGAAGGCACAATGTGACTTTACTGATGACTTCTGGGGGGTTTTTTTTGTGTGTGACACCTATCAAATGAATGCCACGTTTACTGATTTGCAGTAAATACAGAGGAACTGAGAGCTGGGAAATAAGTGACTGCACAAGAAATAAATGGAGATATTAAAGTTCAGTAACAGTGAAAATTCACATATAAACTGACACCACAGTGCAGAGACTACATATATCATTCCTGCTTTAGCCTTTTAGTGATAATGTCAGTTCCACAAATAACATGATGTCTCACAGGTTATTGTATTGCAGTGCAGTGTGATTGTTTTTTGTTTTTTTTTTTCTGACGTGTTACCCCTTATAAATAAGATTCGTTTGCTGCCCCACCCCCCATCCAGTTGGTTTCTGCCTGAAATGTCATTTATTAATAAACCACAACAGCTCTGTGAGGATGTGTGTACTCCTGTTTTGGACTCCTGCATTGATTGTTGTGTTTTTTCCCTCTTCATCCTCAGATGTGCACCCCAGCCAACACACCAGCGACGCCCCCCAACTTCCCTGACGCGTTGACTATGTTCTCCCGGCTGAAGGCCTCCGAGAGCTTCAACAGCGGCAGTGGCGGAAGCCCCATGGCCGCCGCCATGGCCACCTCACCTCCACCCCACCAGGTTGGCGGCTGGGGGGTCTCATCAAATGTACCTAATGTGCCGCAGCCTCCACAGGGACTCTGGACTCAGGGGCAGCCCCCCACACAGCCCTGCCCAGCCTGGCCGACGGGAGTGAACCCGCATACGGGCGCAGAGCAGAAGGCTAGTGTAGCAATGGAGGCAGAGAGATGAAGGCCGCATGGGACTGAAGAGCCCGCCCCCCCCACACTCCCATGTTGGAGAGGGGAGGGAAACGGGAAATGAATGTGGGAAGGGGGGGAGCGGGGTAAATGGCTAGAAGTGGGTTTGGGATTTCCCCCCACCTCCCAAAAAACAAAACAAAACAAAAAAAACTGATGATATTGAAAGAGACAGATTCTACGCAAACCAAGAAAAACTCAACGTGGACAATTTGAAGAGGAGAAAACCAATGCAAACGTCAATACAGAAAAAAAGAATAAAAAAAGATACGCACACATAGTAATAAGAGAGCAACTGAGATCTTTGTTAGTTTTTCCTAAGTAAATGCATAGATAAAAGAAATATTATTGAACTAAAAAACGAGAAATGGAAAAAAAAAAATCGTCACGCCCAAGGAATCTATGTGCAGTTCAAGGACATTCGAGGCAGCAAACATCAGTTTTTCATTTAGTTTCTTCTTCTTCTTTTTTTTATCTTTTCTGCCGGTGTTTTTCAGCCACTGGTGTTTGTGTTTCTGCAACAGTCTTTGCTGCATGAGGAGACGGGACGTGCGATGCAGTTGTTTTTTTTTTTTTTTTTTTTTTTTAGATTGACTCAGAAACCATCACGCACTTGAGTGTGAGCGTGGACGCATGTGAGCAGATGTTCCGTTTGTAATCATAAATGTACACACACACACACTTTAGGCTTTTAGAGGAAACACCTCCATACTATCATCCCCATCGTGAAGGTGGGACTTCTCTTACCTCACCTGGTGGTCACCTGACTTCTTTCAGCCAATCAGGGATTCTTCTTAAACCAACTGTTGCCACCGCTGCCGCAGGACATGTTTTTAAAAGGTTTTCTTCTTAAAGGCAGCAGCCGCTCTGGTTTATGCTCACTGATCCTCGCTACAATGGCTTTTCCAGACACAGATTTAAGACCTGGACTCAGACGCCCAACTGTCCACTGTATACATTTGTTTTGTTTTGGGGTTTTTCCCTTTTTTTCCTGGAGATTCTGGTTAGTACAAAAGGAAAAAAAAATCATGGTTTAATATCGTTTCTAATGCTGATTGTTATGTTTTGTTAATGGGTAAAGGGAGAGGTGGCTTCAGAAATGGGTGGGATTTCAGGTAGATTTTTCTTTTTTGGGGGAGGGTGGTTGAATCAAATGCAGCTAAAATGGCTACAGATTTAAAACAAACACACACACATGACTACTCCATCTTTGTAAACCGAATTGCCACTTTGCATGATGTGTTCATAATGTGTAACATCTTTTGTAGCAAACATACATGAGGTCGAGACATGTTTCGGGGAGAGGGGTGGACGGAAAGGTGACGGTGGGATTCCCAAAGGTAACTGAAATGCAATAGATGTCTTGCTGTAAAGGCAGAATTGGACAAAGGTCTTAGATGCGAGGAGGAAAACGAAATGGGTGTGAGACAGCGTCAGGAAGCCCACCACGGGCAATATGGGGACACTACAGACTACTTTGAGATATACAGTATATATAAATATATATACATACCCTCAGATACTGTACTGTGGAGGGGTTTTTACAATATTTAGGTTTCTAGTTTTGACCAGTTTCGGTCCATTGATACTGCTGAGGGGGACACTTCAGGGATGACCCTGATATACGGCAATATTTTAAATGCAGGGTCTGCCCCTTTTTCTTTTTTTTTTCGGATTATTTTTTACATTCATTAAAGATAAGTAAGAAGAAATATTTTGAATAGCTGAGGGACTTGTGTTTTTAAAGGCTTAAAAAAACTCATTTGGAAAATAATGGCTATAATAATGAAAGAAAGTAACCAACTTCCTTTTTTTTTTCGTAGACTAAACCAATTTTTAAGTTCATCCTTTCTCCATGCTTCATACTTTATTTGGTAATATCAGAGCGTTTCTGGGTGGGCCTGTTCCTAAATGGTTTCTCATGTATGTTCCCCCCTGCCCCTTGTATGACTGTATGAGACCATTCCCACAATATTTGTGGACTACCTGATAATTAACTTATCATTTTTGTGAACCTAAATAAATATTGTATGTCAACCTATTTGGGATGGTTTACTTTTGTGTGCATGAAAGCTGAGAGAAATGGACCTGAGGCCTGTTAAGTATTCAGCATAACCAGGATATCTGGATTTACTTAGCCTAACATCAGTGATCAGGATAAGCGGTCGGAGGAAGCTGGACGTCAACTCAGTAAGTTAACCCAGGGTTTCCAGTGTGTGTTGCTATGCACTAGAAGGCACTAGAAGCATTTGACCAATCACAACCACAGATAAATCTACTGTCATGAAAGATGGCCGCGCCTCCTCAGGCCTGTTTCTGCTGGTGCTTTCCTGTTAAAAGGGAGTTTTTCCTTCCCACTCGCCTAGTGCTTGCTCATGGGTGATGGTCCTCTGATTGCTGGTGTTTTCTCTGTATTATTGTAGGGTCTGTACCTTAAAATACAAAGCGCCTTTAAGCTACTGATATTGTAATTTGGTGCTACACAAATAAAATTGTCAGCAGAGCAGCTCGTCTTCCATTAGGGGGTAAAACTATGAGAATCATTTAAAATATGACAAGGGTTACGTGCATAATACAGACTTGTAGTAACAGACAAAGCAGCAGCAGGAGTGTGTGTGAGAGAGGAAAAGCTCTCTGTGTTATAAGTGTGCAATTTAAGCACTCTGGATTTTCTATCCTTGTTTATAGAGCACTGACCATTTGTAGCCCATCATGGGAAAAACAAGTTGTCTAAGACTCCATCGCTGACATTATAAATGCTACTTAAACATTTTAGATCAGAGATGAGTCATTTTACATCATGGGCCACATATCTTAAGTGACCAGTGAAACCAGGAAGAATATAAACAGAAAACTTTCTTTCATTTAAGTGTTAATCTGTTAGTTAATTACTTAGTAATTAGTAATGACGTGGTATGAATGGCTTTGGGGGGGTTTAGGAAAGATTTAGGAAAATACACTAACAAACTGCACTCCTTAACATTTTCAAAGCTGTCCAGTCTTCACTGGGCCGATTCAGGACCCCAAGGCTTCATGTTTGACACTCCTGCTTTAGACCCTCCTGCTATTCTCAAACATAGGTCAGAGGAACCCTCGGCAATACTGACGTTACTTTCTAAAGAACTGATTGGTCAGCAGGCAGTTAATTTGTATCTGTTGACCTCTAATCTGGAATCTTGTTACTATGGCGATCTATACAGTGGGGAAAAAGTGAGCCATCGTTGTAGTACAGAAAACTTGGACAAGATGAAATCCATCTTTGTAGTACAGGCCTCTTGTATAACTTGTCAGTCCCTGTTTGTGTGTGTGTGTGATTGTGTGTTAAATAATGACAGTAAGAAGATGGATGCATCATAATCTCACACTTGGCTACTTCTCAGTCAGCTGGATTTAATACAGTCGCCCAGCCAGACTACACAATCATGTTCTACAAACCTCATTTTCTGCTCCTCTGTCTGTCTTTCTCTCTATGTGACAGCTAAACAATCTGCCTGACACTCTGCAGCGAAACATGAACGGGCAGGAGATGAAAGCTAAAACGAAGAGAAGGGGAAAGGAAAGCTTTTGAAAGCGGCCCCTTCGCTGTCTTCACCTCCTTCAATCCACAGCTCTGTGGATGTAAACACAAACAAATACCAGCTGTCCACACACACGCAATCGGCCATACGTAAACACCACACACCCACGCATGCCAGTGGTATAGTGGTGTTGGTGGTGGTAAACGAGGGGTCAGGGAGGCCTCCGTGTCCTTACTTCACCTCCTGATTTGCCTCCTCTGCTGGATTTGAAAGATTCCTCCATGCTGACTGTCTGTGCCAGGCTTTCTGAGAGGGTCACATGAGCTTGCATGAGTGTCAGCAACTTGGTATCGGGCTGGGAACAGTAATAAACATGGCAATAAACACACTCTGTCCAACAGCAGCACAGAATCGCCCTGTGTAACACAAAACATGAGGGTGTGAGGCCACTATAACCATCATGTCATAAATGAACGGCTATCTGTTCAGACGGGGCTTTGCTCGGTTTATACATGTACCTTTGTAGTTCAGTGGGATCTTTAGCCAGTGTTTTTCCACAAAACAATTGTGGTTACTGTTTAGCTGCTCATGCCAAGTACCCGATTCTTCTTCTGTTTACCCCCAAACAAACTGCACAATACAATGCATTTTATTCTTGCCACCACAGCAGGAGCTATATTTATCTTTTTAAAGATATGTCATAGCAATAGAGTTCTTGTTATTTTTTTATATTATTACTTATTCTATTTCCAACCTGACAACCTTAGAATCAGCTCCTTTTTTTAATGTACAGAAACTTTAGTATATTTAATTGCTAGTATATTTAATGTGGCAATTGTACGTGACAATCGTGATAAAATGAGGGCGGGTTGATATTTTATGTTCTTTATTTGCCTCCTAAAAAACATAACATTTTAAAATGACTTAAACATTATCAATTTCACAACCACCAAGTGTCACAAATCGTTTGTTTTCTTTGTATAACCAACTTTAAACATCAGTATCATGGAAAATATCGTCTGGTTGGTGTGGTTTTAAAACTGAAACAAAACCACACCAATTTATCTATGATGTAGGAAGCAACCGAAGCAAGCGCCGATGTAGATATTTTCTGTTTTTCCGGTAAAGCGTCTGTGCCTTCCTCTACGATACTCTTGCATACAGAGGAGTTGACGTTTGACTCCGTGGCTGCGAGGTGCCCAGTCCCTGTGGCTGCAAAACAAGCCCAAATTATCACCCCTGCACCGCTGTGCTTGGCAGTAAGTGTTTGTGCTGATATCCTGCATTTGTTTGTTTTTTCCTCCAAATATGGAGCTGTGTATTATGGCCAAACATCTCTATTTTGGTCGATTCTGTCCACAGGACATTGTTCCAGAAGTCTTACAGTTGTGTAAGATGCAACTGTGCAAAGCTAAACCATGTTGCCATGTTCTTTTCAGAGAGAAAAAACTTTTTCCTGGCAACCTTTTTAAACAAACCATACTTGTTGTTCATACTAATTGTACTTTAACATTTAACATGCTAACTGAGACCTGTAGATTCTTAAATATAGCCCTTAGGATTTGTGCAATTGCTCTGAGCATTGCACAATGGGTCTTGCTTGGATACCCACCCCTGTGACACTGTGTTAACAAACACACACGGATGCTCCAGGCCAGCAAACTGATGGTCAGTTAATCAAGCGTATTTGATTAGCAGCGCCTGGCTGGAAATGGTAAAGGTGTATCTTAAAAAGTGTGAAATGCTGATTGACTTTTTGCAAAGCCCACTTACACATTTCGTGCACAGCTCTTTAAATCCATTGGTTGATAACTTACTTGCACATTTAAAAAGCAAAAGTTGCAAGCATTGTCTACACTTCAGTGTCTGACAGTCAGGCCTGGACACCAGTAAACACAAACATACACAAAAGATGTAAATCATGTCTGCAAATATTAAACACAGATACATAAATAAATTTCCTGGGAACAGGGGAGCCTCCAAGGGGGGGCCTGTGGGGGCACTCGCCACAGTGGCCCCCTCTGGGAAGACTGCCCTTTGTTGGTAACAATGTAATAAGGTTGCAGAAGAGCTAGTGCCAATCCCTGAACAGATTATTGGTGCTTCTCAGGGCCGACATAGAGACAGGCAACAGTTCCCATTCTTACATGATCTCATACTTATTTGTCTTTCCTGAACAAGTTTGCTCTTAAAATTAACTTCATTCTGTGAGAATGAATCCTGCGTCTGCTCAGCTCTGCTGAGAATCATTTAAGCAGTGGTTGTGACTTCCTGGAACTTTTTCACATGTATCTGTTTTCAGAGATATCAACTTTAATTGTAGGACATTAACTAGGCATAAAATTCTTTCATTTCTCTTTTTTGCCATATTTCTCACGTAACCTATATTTGACAACAGCATAATAAAGGTGGACATTCTGTTTTTGTGGTGTGCCGCCCAATGCGTTTAGTGGCCCACATGTGGCCACCCCTATGAAAAAGATTCTGGAGGCGACCCAGCCTGGAAGGAGGAGCCACAAATCCCCCCTCAACTTGCTCAAAGGAAACCTATGCCCTTGAGTATATGCACATTACCTCTTGTTAGCATAACAGAGTAATACAGCACAGTTCGTTTTATCTGTCTTGCATACACACAGCAGGCTGCTGTTTTCTGGGTCACTGAATGTTGTGGACTAAACACAGTAACACAGATGGCACACCACCAGCACCTGTCTTGTCTCATGTGCAAACATCACCATATTACCACGCTGCTGGAAGGAAATTAAGATTTTGCTGTTGGTAAATTTATTGGTTTGTCTATTTTCTGTAAATTAATTGAGGCTAGACTTGAGTAGCTTCTCCTGGTCATTGCAGTAAATGCAACAAGGTGTTTAAGATCAGCTTTGTGAATGTTTTATAAGGAATTTTGTATGTGAGAAGCAGGGAGCCTAAACAGAAACGGGGTTTGTTTCTGTTTCTACAGGTGTTTTTGTGTGTCAGATGTGTACACTGGGTAATAAATCTTGGTCTAAAACCTCCTGCTAATCCTCCAATTTCAAGACCTCAGTGGTGGAGCTCAAGAGACAGCAAATCAGCCTTGTTTAGACATGCTAAAATGTGTTAACAGTCTAAGGTGTTCCTCTCCTTCTAAGCTTCATTTCACAGTAGATAAATCGCTTTAAGCTTTCTTTTGGTTTGTGGCATCCACGGAACATTTGCCCAGAAGAACTGTGGTTTGTCTGAGCAATCGAAGATTGATTGTTCCTTATTTTGTGTCTTTTGTTTCTTATAAAACCCTTCTTGGTTCAACATGCTTCATATTGTAAGTGTTGCAATCAGCACACCAGACTCTTCCAGGTCAGACCTCAGCTCCCTGGGTGTCTTAGGTAGTGGTTTTCCACCGTTCAAACCAACCTTTGAAGTATTCTCTATTCTATTTTCCTCTTCCTCCGTCTCTAGGTGGGGTTCTCGGCAGTTGCAAGTTAGTTACAAACTTCTTAATAATTCAAATACCGAGGTTTTTGAAGATGACCTTGTACCGTTTAGCAATCCGGCGTTCTCTGACAGCGCCCTTGTGTTTGCCATTGCGAAAAGGAACAGAGAAGCGGCTTTTGGAATTGTTTAAGTCTTCGCCGGCTAATTTGAGTCATGTGGACAAATACCATTTATCACTGCTGAGTCAGAAGTAGTTACGTTGTAATTGATATGAAGGGTGCCAATGGCAGATTCAGCTAATTAGAATGTTATGTTAAAGGCTGCTTGATTAAGATAATCGATAATAAAGTAAAAGTTAAATAATGATTATTGTTGAACGCTGACTCCCTTTATTCTTCAGCACAGCCTGATCTCTCTTAGGCAGCTTTCTAACCATTTTTAAGTAGTCCTCAGAAATAGTTCCTCAGACTTCTTGAAGGACATTCAAAGCTCTTCTTGGATGACTTTTGGTTCTGATCCCACACTGCTTCTATGATGTTGAAATACTGGCTTTGGGGAGGCCAATCCATGACTTCCATTGTGTTTTTCTATCCACATATGCTTTTACTGTTTGGCAATGTGTGATCATTGTCATGCTGACAAAACGAAGTGGCTGCCAGTCAGATGTTTTCCAGATGGTATTGCGTGGTGGATCAAAGTCTAATGGTACTTTCCTCTATTTATTATTCCATCTGTTTTGATAAGATCCTGAACACAACTGGCTGAAATGCTGTCTACACCATGACAGAGCCTCCACCTTGTTTTAGAGATAGCTGGAGACACTCACTGTTGTACCTCCATCCTGACCTCTGCTGTACGCATTCATAATGGTCTGAATCAAAGTCACCTTGTTGTTGCAAAACTAGTCTTTTATGCCCGTCAAACTGTGTTATCTTTGGTGTTGTGTTTTAGTGACGTGTTGCAAGTAGGTGGCTTAAAAAGGTCATGTTCAAGGACTCACCTGAAAAAGGAGTCACTCTGTAAAAAGCCTGGAGAGCTATTGCTTTAAGACCACTTTAAAAAATGATGAGAAAGTCTGGCTCCTTAGAAGCATAATGTGAGCGGTGAATCACGACTTTTACAAAGTAATCATGTATTTTAAGCTCATATTGTGTCATATATCATGTATTAGGTATACTGTTAAAAGATTAGAGATATAGAAATGGGCAGGATGCCTGTGAGGTATGCAGACACGGGGAAGGCAGAGGACACTGTGCAGTCTGTGGAGGAGGGCAGGGGAGAAGAATGAACAGAGTGACATTGGGTGCATTTGTAACCTGGCACCTCACCATCCCCTGTTCTCCCTACAGGTGGAGGCTCCAGCTCAACACTGGATGAACTGCAGCAGGAAGTGGGGGAAAGGTGACACACACACAGGATACATACAGACTAAATACACAGTGTCTAACAAAAACTGGGTGAAGAAAGTTCAGAATGAGAAAAATATTTCATACCTACTGGTGGTGTTCTCTCCAAAAAGGGAACTAAAAACAAAGGAATACTGAAAAAAGTCAATCGAAGGGGTATAGGGTGATAGCTTGAGAGATAAAAACAAACAAGAAGGCTCATAGATCCACTGCAGGAGCAATGCATCATGCTGTCTGGTTGGCAGCAGTCACAGTTCAGCACCGATAGAAATGACTTGGAAAAAATGAGCATCTGTGTCTTGATGTTGCCACAGCGATCACTCAGCCTGTCGTCTTTGTTCTCTAAGAAAAATAGCATTCGCTCCGGTATTACGGTATTTAGAAGTCACCTTGAAGCCTCCTACTAAAACTTACTAACACATTGAGATACTGCTACAAAGTTACACAGCTATAGCAAATATGGTAACTGTGGCTACCCTGCCCACACGGTGTCTGGCCCGCTTTCAGCAGTTATGGCTCTGGCCAGTGTTCTGTGAAGCTGCACATGTGGTCTACAAGTCACAGGCTGGGCTGGACATGAGTGACCCCAAGGACTGGGCTGCTGGCCAGAAATGGCACAAATGTCACAACGTGACATCTGGCAACATCTAGGTGGCTGTATGGTTGAGTTAAAGTAGCCAAAGTCAGTGGCTGGCTACTGGTGTGGAGAAAACTGCAGATATGGGCTTCATCTGGGCTGTCCTCGTGGCCTCAAAGGCCTTCCTCCATGAACAAATTTAGATATTTAAACTAGTTTGCTTATGCTTATAAAATCAATAGTGACAATCCATAAATATCAACTTGAATAAAAGCTTCTAAAACTGAATTTGAATTAGCGTAATTTGAAATCCAATGTATCTGGTCTTTAAGTCATGACGTGAAGAATGACTCTGCATTTAATAAGGCTGTTGTGTTTTTAACATGTTTTAATGCTTTGTATCATGTTCTACTTAATCTCCACACGCCCCTAAAAACAGTCAGTGATCACTGTCGGCTTGTCTCGGTTTCTATTACCGCTATTCATCTTAAAGCTCAGTTTTTAAAACCTTACGATGTAACTACAGCCCAGCCCGTGCAGCAGTATATTAATGACTAACCTTATTTTGCAGTTGTTCTCCTCACTGAAGTTTGGTCCGTTTAAAGAATCCTGCCATGCGATTGCATTTGTCCTTAACCATCGGGAACCCGTTAACGTTACGTCACGTTAACTTTTTAAAAAGTTATGATGGAAACTAGCGAGCTAGCTCACTGCTAACTTCTAACCCCATAAATTCCATAATTTCTGTTTTCATGGATGCATGGATGTTTTACTTAATTGTTACACCTTGTAGAGCAGCCACACTGATCATTTTATTACAGATGAAAGAATTTTAGACAGTTTTTCAACTCTCAGTAATGCGACAGTGATCGTTTGACTTTGGGACCTGCAGCGGAGTTTGGGCCCAGACATGGCTAATGACGTCAGACTTAAAGAACAGATTGGTTTGAAAATGATTGTCACTAAATTGAAATGTAATCTTATAGTTTGAAAATGAATTAATTTAATTTGAAATTGTATTCCATACTTCTTTAAATGTAGCTCTTGAATGCTTTATACCAGTCTTGGTATTGATACAGTTGATACTTGGATCTATCTACCCACCTCTACATTTAATTACCAGAGACATGCACAAAGACTTCTCAAAGGTCTCTTATGTGTTGTTGTTCTCACTGTCTCCTTTTCAAGTCTGCCTTGAGGACACTTTTGCATTTTAGTGCACTCTTGCTTGCAATTGTTTGTAGAAATCTTTCTTTAAGATGGAAAACTTATTGAAAGAGGGTTTTTTTATACACTATCATGGGTCCTCCTACCAAAGTGCACTCGATACCAAAGTAAAAAGCTGCAATAAGCATTAACAGTTTTAGTAACTCTGTGTCAGCTCATAGTTCTGGTTATGTAGCCTGCAGTGTTACCGTTTTCCTGCTGCCAAAAATCTCTCATCGGCCCTGTTTCCAGATGCAGCACACAGCCGTTTTCTGCCAAAAACCTCCAATAAACACACACCCCATCACCAAATGGCAAAGTTAGCAGCTAGCTGGAGAACACTGAGGAGCTACTTTAGCAACAATTAAATATCAACTCCATATTCCATATTTGGCGTACAGTATAAAATCTGATCTGTTTTGTGCTTGTGCGTCAGTAGGCAACAGTCTCACTTGAAGAACAGCACTCTTTGTGCTTTATCACACAATCTTTCATATTTCCTCTGCAAACAATTGCAGTAACATGTTTTTTAAAAAAGCCATTAAGTCAAATGATGGTTGTATTTATTTATAGTAATTGTCTCAAACAGTGTTGCAATTGCACCTTTAATATCTATGGTTTCAACCAGCACTGGTGTCGCCAGCTCTCTCTCTGTCTCTGTGTATATGACCGCAATGAACCTGTGACAATGGCTCTGTGCCATTTCAGCCACTCTGTGCCCGAGATCCTGAGTTGGACACAAAGCCGGCTTTATCCCTGCTCTCAGTGTTGTATCAGTGCTGCCTGGCTGGATGCATAAGCACCAGAATTAGCAGCCACACACACACACACACACACACAC
>NW_005187406.1:2310652-2323878 GCF_000239375.1 Pundamilia nyererei
TGGACACTCATTCTTCTTTGACTCCTTCACAGACGGGCAGAGACCAATAAATGTGCAGGGAGACATTTTGAAGACACAAGAGGATGGAAACAAGTCATAAACCTCATTTAAAAGGTGAATTAGCCAGTTGTTACGCTGCAGGATATCGCAGCCAGAAGGTTTTCACACGTAAAAGAGTGAATGTCACTTGTAACCTGCAGTGCCACACATCTGTTTCGCGGTTGTGTGAAACATACAACTGAATTTGAGCTTTTCCAATACGATTTTCTGTTACAGTCCTTGCTCAATGACTCTGCAGTGCTTTTATTTTATCTTGACTGTGAGGGAGCTCTGTGGTGACAGCAGGGGTTCGATTAGATCAGATGAAACTTTAATGATTTCTCTGGTGAATCAGGCCATTGCAACAAGCCAACACAGACAGCATACATCAAAGTTAAAGAGGGTGCAAACAGACAGACAGCAAATCAGGTATATATACATACAGACTGGAGTAATATCACCAGCAATTACATGTTTATATATATGTAGCAAGACTTGTCACATAACAGCAGTAAAATGAGAATAAATGCATTATTAAGAATCCTTTTTTTTATTTCTACAAAATTAATTCCTAAAACATTTTTGAAAACTTGCCGTAAGACCAGACCCAAGCTGGTCTTACGGCAGTGCTCCTCTGCCTCATTTAAAGCTGTCAGAAGTTCAGAAATGATGAAACATATTTACATCAGAGTTATTCACTCACGATGCATCATTATTATTTCCGCTAAAGAGCTGAGAAAACCTGAGCTGATTGGCTAGTTTATCTCAAAACCTTTGCTAATCAGCTAATAATAGCTGCGTGCGGCTTAAGGGCTGTCCACATTAAAATGCGTTACCTGTGGCCCCGCCTCTTTTTCAGGTAGTTGCCTTAATTATTTGCTTCAAAGTTAATGCTAGCTTAATTTGGTTTAGCTTAACTGTTATTTTATTTGTCATTGTTGTGATTTTCATTGACATTGCGTATTTTGTAGCCACCATAACGATGCTAGCCTAGTCTAGATAAAAGCAGCATGTTTCAAAATGTGCAACTTACTTACTTACTTCACTTTAATTTTTAAGCAAATGCTTTCTGTTTCAAGTCTGCATTGCAATTTCAATTATGAGTGGTAGCGAGAGGTTGCAGTCTTAGATTCCAGCTATGGGTGAACATGGCAACAAGCTAGCAACCAAAGTAGTCACAAGGAGGTTTTTGGTACAGCTTTGTGACCAATTTCACCAAGCTAGCAACTTCTTATAACCACTTGCCAACCAGCTTTTCCCCTAACGACTGGTGGTTCCCAGCCTGTGTGACCAGGGCCTTGGCTAGCAAATAGTACCCTGAAAATTGCTAATGTGCAATTTTTAAGAGAGGGTCCAGCTATTGTTTCCAGAATGTTTTTAAAAGGCCACAGCAGGCATAGAGGGTACAATGAAGTATAAGATGTGATGCCAAAGTCGTGGTAAATTATGGCCCATAATCAAATGTCAGAGTGGGCCAGTGCCTCCCTAGCTCCCCCCTTTAGCCCTGCCCCTGTTACCAAAACACTAGATCAGCGGTCCCCAACCCCCGGGCCTCAGACCAGTACCGGTCCGTGAGTCGTTTGGTACCGGGCTGCGAGAGTTGAGGCTCAGGTGTGAAATGTATGGTTTTCAGGGTTTTTATCGGTTTTCAGCGTTAATTTGTTATCGTTTTTATCGTTAACTCGGTTTTCCTGGGTCTTTTCACGTGTGTTATGAATAAATCTTATTTTTTTCGGTACCGGTACTAGTTTTATTTTGTTGTATTTATCCGCGACACCTTAAAAGCCGGCCCGTGAAAATACTGTCGGGCATAAACCGGTCCGTGGCGCAAAAAAGGTTGGAGACCGCTGCACTAGATCAATTAAACTGTTGATTTGGTGACTGTGCTAAATAGCAAGATCACCAAATTATTCAAGGTTTATCTTCAGGAGAACACATTAAATTTGAAGTTTAAGTTCATGGTAAATGTGGAACTCATCATGGATCTAGAGAAAAGCTAAATGGGCTGTATGGCCTGTATTTGTATAGCGCTTTACTAGTCCCTAAGGACCCCAAAGCGCTTTACACAACCTATCATCCACCCATTCACACACACATTCACACACTGGTGATGGCAAGCTACATTGTAGCCACAGCCACACTGGGGCGCACTGACAGAGGCGAGGCCGCCGGACACTAAGGCTAACCAACCAATAGACCGACACTGTCACTCCTCATATCATATAATCCAGCCTTATCCTTTCAGATACACCAGATGAACAGATCCCACAAAATACTTCTTACTCTTTTTTGTCTTTCCTACTGCAACCAAGTGGAAGCATCTACTTAGAACTGTTGAATGTCCATGTTCATTGCACATCTCAAATCCAACATGTCAGCCATGCTTTCATGTTAAAATGAGATATTTGTTTTGTTTAACAGCGTCTGCGGGCCATTTGCACACAACTGACTGCAGATGTGTAGACAAGTCAATCCACCTCGGGGTGGGGGGTGACCTCTGAGGGCGGGACAGCGTGGTAACCAAAGCTTGTGATTTGTTACAGAGATTTATCGTCGCTGTTATATGTTCGAGCTATAACAATGAGGTGCTGCACGGTTTTAATCTCTGAACGTCACTGCTGAGGGATGCCGCACATAGATTTGGAGAGATGCCTTGTTACGCAACCCTCTCGTTCCACCAGACGATTTACAGCAGCGCTATGAGTGTGAGCATAAGTTGCGTGTCTATGATATAGTGTCTTCGATGCAGAACAGGATCCATCCTCGCTCGCCTGTCATCTGCAGCCGCAGACATCGTTTTTCACATCAGACCTGCATGGCTGGCAGCGTGCCTGACACCCTCTCTCATGCCCTCCTTTCTCTCTGTCTCTCTCTCTCTGTCTTTCCTCCCTCATTTTCACCCTCCTCTCACATCCCTTTATATTTCTCTCCTCCCTCACTTACTTTACACAAACACACCGCACCTCCTTCATCTGAGTGTTGCAGAGATCTCGCCTGTCTGCCACCAACCTCCCAAAAAGAAAAGGTGGGGGCTGGTGGGTGACTGATGGCCCATTTTTGTGACATCATTGCTGCCACTCGCCTTCAGTCAGCATGCTCAAGACCGTGATGAGAACCAACTGCTGTGACCGTGAGAGCGTGTGTATTCAAATTCTCTTCCCATTAGTCAGTGTGAGAGTCCAGCTGCGAGCTGCTGCACAGGAAACGGTTCTTAGCATGGTTTTTCATTCAGACAAAGAGAAGAGGAACATCCGCACATTGACTCACTCCTGCTATAATATGAAATGATGGCAAATAGTTTCTGGGTCTTTTTTTTTCTAGGAAGCTTTGTTTTGGTCTTCATAAGTACAGAAATACACACACACACACACACTAATCCAGGCATGACGCAACCCTCTAAGCAACTCTACGTCATCCTCAGTGACGTCCTCTGGGAGGGAGCAGGCCAGTCCATCACACTGAATACTAAAGGATAAAGTGTTTGCTACAATAATCTCCATTACAATACAATGATGGCACAGCTGACACACACACACACACACACACACACATATATATATATATACTGTCCCGTTTAACTGCTTTGAACTACCACAGTGTTATTACAGTGATAGTTTAAGTTGATTTATGGGCCACCTCTGTCTGTCTGTTATGCAACAGTCCTCTGCCAGGGCCGGTAATTACAGAGGACTGTTCTAGCACTATGGAAAGTGTTACTCTGGTTTTTCTTGCTAATGTCTGTGTTGAGCCTTTTACTAATTATAGTGTTCTTTACTATACTCTTGCTGCTTTGAAACATTTAAGCCATGCTACTTTGGAAATAAATACCTGCCGCTTACTCCGTAGCTGTCGTGATTGTCCTTTTGTCAAACTGAATCTTTGTTTGTTTGTTTGTTTTTTAGATTTGCAGTAATCCATTTTTATTTGGACACTTGGGGGCAGGATAACAAGCTGATCAGTGCACAAAGCTAATGCATTACTAGCACTGATCAGCTGCCTGCATTGGAAAACCTGTCAGTCAATATGGTGGTGGCTCTAATCTCAAGGATGATTTCTTACAATATATATAGAAGAAGGGAAAGTGCCTGTAGTGGACAAAATGGGTTTTTTTTCTTGTTTTTTTTTTAAACAAAAAATATCCTTTGTATTGCTGTAACCTGATTTAACATGGCAGACTGATTTCCTTTTGGAGCCAGCTTCCTGTGGGACCTTGAGGAACTGCAGTTCCTAGAGGAACTCGTGTTGGCTTCATCGTTAAGCTCCAAAGGTTGCCCCTGGGTTTCTACTGATTAGCTATTGACAAATCGTGACTAGCCTCTGCTCCATAGTAATGCATTAGAGTGGAGACAGTGTGAGAGTTAAAATGGAAAGAGAGTGCAAAGAGCAGGCCATTCTGACTGATATCAGGCAAGCCATGAACATTTGTTGAAGCAGAAAGTTGGAGTAGCAAAGATGAGAATCTGGAAATTAGTTTGGCATGAAAGTCACTCATTTTTAGGTCTATTTTTGGTCTCCAGTTTTGAGAAAATTATTTCGCTTTTTAGCACCTAAATGGTCCGCTGTGACCAATAGCTAGCTGCTCATGTTTAACACCTGGCAGGAGGTGCTTTCATCTCCAGATAATACCTGAAAGACCTACTTTGAAGCATTTAGGGTCCAATTATTTAACATTTGCGCTTTGACTGCAACACGACTGTCAAGTGACACACGAGGAGTTTTGGTTGTTGTTTAATGAAGCTCATTAACCATCAATGAGTCTGTGTATCCTTCTCTGGGTGACTAATACCCTGACAGGTGGTGCTCACACACGCTTTACTGTTACTTGATCTGTGTGTATCTCCCTTACACACACATGCACACACAGAGCAAAAAGTCAATTGAGAAGGTAGGTAAGTGCGTGTGTGTAAAGTGGATAAAAGGTAAGTCTGACCAAATGAAAGAAGAAAAAGGAAACACTGTGCATAAAGGTCCTGTGAAATGAAAGAGGAGGTGGAGGGATGGATATATAGAGGCTTGCAAGTGCCGAACCAGTGACGTCAAGCTGTAAACTAAAGACTTAATCCTCTGTGAGCCTGTCCAGCTCCTTGTTCTATCCTGACATCTAGTGGTCAAATCATAGAACAACATTCAGAGGATGAGCTCCATCATTTGGTAAGTAATATAATGTATTGTTGTGTGTTGCTGTTTATTCAGGCAAAGCCTGGTGACCCAAATAGCTTCCCGAGTGTCAACTAAGAAAAACAAGTAAATGATGGCGCCTTATCCCACCGCAAAGCGGGAAGTGAAAATGAGATCATGGAGAAGGTTTATGAGAAAACCCTTTATGGCTTTAACCTTTTAACCTTACTAGAGTGTTTACATGGAGTGATTCGGTGGGTGGAGTATAGGTCAGCCATCATCCTCTCTGTTGTTGTTATAAACTAGCTCCAGGCTTTGCTCATGCTACAGTTGCTCTCTACTGTACCGTCATATGGAGCCAAGTACCACATTACACAGTTCAATGAGAGCTTATTTTTAGATCACTGTTTATGTAAAAATTGTGATCGTGACCTTTGAACTTTCATCACCTTGACACATAAGAATGGCAGCTGGAAAAAAAAAATCTATGTGCGCTACTACAAACAACGCCTGTAATCTTGATGTTTATGTCCACATTGAGACCTGAGCTTCTTAACAATGTCTCCGTCCTCTCATCCGCAAACCAGTCATGACACATGGCTGCCACTCCCCGAGCCTGGTTCTGCTGGAGGCTTCTTCCTGTTAAAAGGGAGTTTTTCGTTCCCACTGTCATTTGACTGCCGGAGATTTCTCTGTATTATTGTAGAGTCTTTACCTTACAATATAAACCATCTTGAGACGACCGCTGCTGTGATTGGTGCAATATAAATAGTGTTGAATTGTACTGGAAATCAAATTTTCAGGTCATTTTATAAAATGACCTGTTGCCTTAAAGCTGCACTGATTGAATACTTTTATAATAAAAATGAGATTTATATGACATGAATGTTTCAAATTTCAAATTCAAATGTTTCTTTCAGATTTTGATGATGACCAAATCTAAGCTAAAAGGAGATCGAATAACGGACTTCCATGGTAGGGAATGGCAACTTCAAATGAATGCTTGTGTTTATCTGTCCTGCGTCAAAGTCAAAGTCAGCTGGCGGATGCTGTACATGAGCTGATGGCTCAGCTGCCACCCTTCTATGCATCAACACGGCAAATCAAGCCTGCCAATGTTTGCTGTGCATCTGCAAGCTGCTTTGCAACCCACCTCCACCCCAGCTTCTCCTTTTTCATGCTTTTCATAAGACTTGTATTGCAGCAGTTGAGTAATTTCATGACACAGTTAAGTGGTGCAGATTCAAAACACACACAAAAGCATTTGCTTATGTATGTTTGTTGCCTGAATAGCATCAAAAACGTTAGATAGCGTAGGTTAGATCACTAGAAATTATAGGTGTTCTGCTGCCGTATTGCTAGCTGACAGCCAAGGAGCTGGTGTACTTTATTACATTAGGTATGTAATAAAGTACACCAGCTCATAATGACTTCCTGCTCGAACTGGGCTTCATCATTTGTTTACAGCACAACAGGACTCCAGAGCTAGTCAGAAGGATGTTAACTATCAATGGCCAGTGGAAGCCTATATTTACTTAGAATAGTATCATAAAATGATGTAATTCAGCCCTTTTATTGGGTTGTAAATTCTGTTTCACTGTCACATTTACATTTTGGTAACAGCATGAAGCCCGAGAGAGGAGGATAGAGAGGATGAGAAGGAGAGAGAGCAGGATCAAGATAGCAAAAGTAGCAAAAGCTCAAAAAGAAACCGATAAGAACAGACATGCAGTCAAAGATCTGATATTGTGATATCCTGTGCTGATTCTATACACTAAGGGAGAGGTTACATGAATTTCAAATTTTAATGCAAAAGCAACTCCATTACCAGTTTGCTTTCTGTACACGTATATGGAGTGTGAGTGTTTTTGTGTTTGCTTGTTTATTGTTTTTTATGTCAGTACTGAATTGTGCTATTTTCGTGGCTTACAGAAAAATGAAACTGAAAAATGTTGTGCATGTTTCTCGTCTTATCTGCTTTACTACAAAACAACTGAGCCTTTGCCACAGGCTTGATAACTGAACTGTCCACCAGATTATAGCTGATCTGCTGCTATGTTGAGATGATGTACAGGTTCCTTCCTGTTAAAAGGCAGTTTTTCCTTCCCACTGTCGCCAAATGCTTGCTCATAGGAGAGCTTTTGATTGTTGGAGTTTTCTCTGTATTATTGTAGAGTCTTTACCTTACAATATCTAAACTTCCTTGGGTGTTTTAGCGCTATAAAAACCAGAATTGAATTGAAAGAACTCTTAAATTGCCACACACAGGTCTGTTATAATGCGTTTTGTATGTGATAACAAAAGCAAATCTTTTAATGAGATTATTTTCATATTTACTTCAGTAAAATTATGATAAGTAAACTTTATTTACATTTATTCAAAGAAAGCCTAAAGTTTAAAATAAACACATATTAAAGCACTCTGGGGATGCAGCAAATGGAACCCTGACTTTTGGGGCAGGTAAATATACCTTCCAACTTCAGTGCATTGCATTTAAACGCTTAGTTTTCCAGTAATGTGGAGGAACAGTGCTTAGCTGGAATAGTTCCAGCAAGCCATTGCTTTTAGCCTCTGTTTCCATCTTCTAACATCTCTTATGATCACACTTTTCCTTTCAGCATATGACCTGCACATGCTCCAAGCTAGTGGCATTTGCATGGATTACGGACGTTTGGATCCTCATTTGTTTGTGCACACTGTTTACTTCATTTCAGCGGAGCTATCAGCCATGCTGACGTTTGTGCAAAGCTGCTATGAGCCCTCTGAGGTGAGAATGGACAGATGATGAAAATATTTCCATCTGATGAGTCTTTTTTTGAAACATTCAGAAGGTGGACTAATTCTTTTTACAGAAGAAATGTTTGTCTTCAAGCAGCTCTCCCCGATCTCTGAGAAAAATCAGAAGGGGAAGTCTGGAACCTAACCTTGCCACAGGCTGGCTTGAATTTGGATTAGGATCGTGGGTTTGAGCTGCGTTCTCTGTGGATTTTCTTTTGTTTTTACACCTCCATCGGTTTGAGGACTATATATTCAGCTCTCTGTCCCAGGATGGAGAATCAAATCCTGGACATGGTGTCTGATCAGAATTTAGAGGAGCTTCCAAACATGGAGCCAGACGCTGGCGAGATGCAAAAGCCAGAGGAGGAGCAGCAGGACGAAGCTGACCCTGATCCCCAACCTGAATCTAGTCAGGAGACAATGCAGACGAGAAGCGGCCCTCCACCGCTGGCTGTCATTGAGTTCCGCATCCAGCAGCTTCAGAACCGCCGTTTCCTCCTGCAGAAGATGAGGGAATTTACCAAAAGGTCAGAGCAAAAGATGGACAGCGCTCCAAAGCAAAGTGAGTCAGATTAAAAAAACCCGACAGTTTGTGGTTGTTCCTATAAAAGGAAACCATTGTTAGGGTGCATGTTGACATATATTCATCAGCAGTTGACTTAAACAGCAACTTTACTTCATACACAAAAAGCTAAGAATCTAAAACTAGTGTGGCTGTAACTTACAGCCGATTCTGTGACTTGTGTATGCTCATAAAACAAGCAATCTAATGCAGTAATCACTGAGTTAATGGACCAAGCAGCTTACTGTGCGTCAGTTTAACCTTTGGGGTACTTTGTGTGATGTCATCAGCAAACATCGAGGATGACGATGACAGCGAAGACGAGCTGGAGACCATTCAGAAAGAGCTGAATGTGCTGCTGCTTAAAAAGGAGGAGCTGTCGAAAGAGGAAGAGACTGCCACACCCACAGAAAACGGAGGTACGCTTAATTTCCACACTTTCTCATCTCACCTTTTTTGTTTTTGTTTTTTATTTAAAGCACCCTGAAATCAAATTTGAATATTAATGATCAAGAAACTGACACCAAAGCCTGTTGCTTGCCACTTTCAGTCATTATGCAAATGTACTGTTTATAAGGCTGGGAAACGTTTTCTCACTTGGATGACTGACGAAACGTCCCTCCCAGTGAAAACATTCGTTCCAGATGAACAGAATCAACTTTTTTGGGAGGCGGCCTTCAGCAATTTTTTTTAAATCCAATGTTATTTGCACAAAATCACAACAACCTTTGCCTGTCATAAGTTTGTGCTCCAGGTGAGGCTCGAACTCACAACCTCGGCATCACTCTGCAGGTTACTGTCTTATAAGTACCGCGCGCTGACCGATTGCGCCACTGGAGCCCCTGTGAGCTTTTCTTGAGGTATAGACTTAATGGCTTTCTGAAGGTCTTTCAACGCTTTTCTTTGGACATTGGCTGCTTTTTCATTCATTTTTAGCCCAGTTCTTTTTATTTGACCATTTCTATAAGAAAGAAGTCACTTAATACTAACACATCAAACATTCAAGTATAAAAAGACACCTAACTATAACAGACAACTTAGTACAGAACCAATTCAAAACAGGATCTTTAGGGACTTTGTTACTAGTACATAAGTCATTCCTATTACTTTACTTGAATCTGCAGAAAATAACAAAAAGCTTGGGCTATCTCTTTTGGTGTGCAGTGCGCATTTAAAAGATTTGAAACAACTGGAGATGTCTTTCACAAAAGAAGATGTGGCATGGGTAAAAACTATCCACAGGAAATGAACGGTAACTGGAAGAAACAGAAAAGAATTTGAGCCTGAGAGATAGATTTGACCCTTCACTTGATCAGAAAGAGAAGAGAAACAGGGAGAAAAGGCTGAGATATGGCAAATTACACAAGGACTGGACTGGAAATGAAAGCTATTGGGTGTTTTGGAGTGATGAATCTTTGAAGTCATCATAAATATTATTGAAGCAGCGTAGGATCATCTTGACAGAAAACAGAACAAAGAAGAGCTTTGAATTTCCTTCAAGAAACCTGGAGGACTATTCCTGAAGACTACTTAAAAAATGAAATGAAAGCTGCTTAGAAGAAGGTTGTGCTGAAGAATAAAGGCACTCATGCCAAAGACTGACTTTCAAGCTCATTAAAATGAGCTCGCCATACTCTGTTTTTGCCTCATATACATGGTTATTTGCATGTTTCAGTAAATCATTGCTTTAATTTCCCATTTTGCAAAATATAAAGAAATGAGCGGTGGCTCAAGACTTTTGCACAGTATATTCAGAATTCCTTACATATTTATATCTTCAAAATTGGGTAACTCACAGGAAGCGAGAGGCACACGGATGTATAATTAGTACTGAAAACCACAGATGAAAAATGCTGGATTAAACTGTCCCTTTAGAAACGACTGCCCCTCCCCAAGCCTGGTTCTGCTGGACGTTTCTTCCTCTTAAAAGGGAGTTTTTTCTTCCCACTTTCATCAATGTTCCTGCTCATAGAGGGTCATATGATTATTTTCTTTGTGTTATTTTAGGATATTTTCCTTACAATGTAAAGCGACTTGAGGCATATAAACAAAACTAAATTGAATGGATTTGAAAGTATGAAAACTTTCATACTGTTACCAGTTTATGAAGAAAATAATATTCTTTTCCCTTTTTGTGTCCGTCTGTGTTTAATATATAATGATACACTGTCAGATTTTCATGTTAAACATATTAAAATAATCAGTGAAAGTGATGTAAAGGTAATCTGAAATGGAGATAATGGCATTTTAGGGGAGGGGCTTCATAGAGTAATGCGTTCATGGCTGAAGTGAAATAGACAGAATGAGATTTTCTTTTAAACGTGGCCCATTTAAAGCTAAAGTTTGAACTGCTTTTGTTTTATTCTTTTTTAATCACCAAGTTCATCAAGCAGACCCCAGTTTTTATAAAAATGAAACACCCTGGGGAGGGATCTACACGCTGCCGCCTGCAGGGGTGACCCAGGAGGAGAGCATAGAACCCGAAGACCCCGAAGACCCTGAAGACCCTGAAGACCCTGTAGAACCTGAAGAACCTGTAGAAACTGAACCTGAAATACCAATAGAAACACCAGAAGATGACGTTGCTCCAGGTGTGTTACACTTTTCCTCTACGACACAAACTAGTGTTTATATATGTCGACACCTGGTTCCCTCTTTCTTTGAATATTGTGTAACTTTTTGGACAGATATTGCTGCAATGAAATATTTCCTTGTATACTGAATGCATCTGTTTACTAGCTGTACTGTATGAACACGCCGACACCTGCATTTGAATAAAACCAGGGGGCAGTTTTGGTTTTTAATTAAGCTCATTCCAGTTTTTCTCTCTTTTTGTCTCTTTCCCCGGCAAAGTTGAAACTCTGTGCAGAGACGCCGGGCTCACCCAGTGTCCGACCTGCAAAGAGCTCATCATCACACAAACCCAAAGGAAAGTGGGCGAGACAACTTGGTTAGCGTGCTGCTTGTGCTCCATGTTAGGGTACGTCTTCTACCTGACCAGGATGATGTCAAAAAATTCATTCGTTAAGAACGCATGCACATGATACAAGGCACACTGTAGCACTAACTAATAGCACCAAAAACAGTCGCCTCAGATTGATCTGTGACCTTTCCTTCTCTTTCTAACAGCTGTGTTGGCGGCTGCTGTATAATCCCTTTCTGCATGAAAAACTTCAAGGACGTTCTTCACCAGTGTCCACACTGTCAGTCCACAATACACACCTTCAAGCCATTCTGACAACAAGATTACTGGAGTAACAACAATACAATCCTCACTTCCTGCACTTGAGAGACTTTTCCTGCGTCTTGGAGCTGCTTGGGTCCAAACAGCCTTTGCTGCCCTGCAGTATTGCTGTCAAACTTTGACCTGCGAGCTGGAATAATATGGGACTGTGCACAACACCTGGAGAACTTTAGAACTTTTTTTTGGCATTGATGCTACATCTGTACTGTCCAAAGGCTCAGGATAGCAGAGCTGCTGTAAATAGTTCCTCTCCCTCTGAAAATCTGCTCATAATTCAGTGAGATATAGCTAAAGGAAATATGTGTTTGTTATCTGCTTATTCTATCTTCCAGTAAGCAGATGCAAATAGTGGTATTCAAATATTACTCCCTTCAACAGTTTGACGGCTTCATGTTTGTTCCTCTTAGCCAGAAATAACTTTGAGCAAACTCAAATCTAGGATCAAGATCTTCATGCTGCTATTTTTTGATCAATTATCTGACCGGTTTCCTTGATGAAGTGTATTTGTTGTACATACAGTTCTGTACAGATGCAAATGATTCACGCAGTGCCACAACAGCTTCACAAAATGCTGTTTGCTATGAGATAATCACTCCAACTCAGTGACTGAATGATCTCCTATTACACCAGGCACTTGGTGATAGTAGGGAGGAAGACCTCTCTTTTATTGTGAAAAAGTATTTTCTCTGATTTCTTTTCTTTTTTCACATATTTGTCACACAAGTAAATTTTAATAGTAGTCAAAAATAACCAGAATAATTACAAAATGCAATTTTTTTATGATTTCATTCAAAAAGGGAAAAGGGCTAACCCAACCAGGCTGGCACAATGTGAAAAACTGATTGCCCCCCAGTTTTTAAATCATAAATTAACTACATTTTTAGCTGATTTCAGTTTGTCTAGCTACACTGGAGGGCAGCACGGTGGCTGCCCTATGACAGCTGGGATAGGCTCCAGCACCCCCAGCGACCCTGAAAAGGATAAGCAAAAGCGAATGGATGGATGGATCGCTACCCTGGATCACCACTGGAAAAGTGGTGAACCTTCCAAGGAGGTTCATGATTGAACCATAAGAAAGAGACTGAGCAAAAATGGAATCCACTGCTGAGCAAAACGGGGGAAAAAAGGCTTCATCAAATGTTTTGATGATCCCCGAGACTTCTGATGAAAAATTCTCTGGCTTGATGAGACAGGATTGGAGTCCTGTTACATCTGACGCAAAACCATCACGGCATTTCATAAAACACCAAACCAACAGTCAAACATGGAGGTGTTGTGTGATGGTCCGGGGCTGCTTTGCTGCTTTGGGACCTGGATGACTTGCTGTAAGTGACGGAACCATGAATTCTGCTCCCAGGAGAATATCCCTCCATTACTTTGTGCCCTGAAGCCTAAGCAGACTTGGTTTATGCAGCAGGACAATCGTAAATAAACCAGTAAGTCCACCTCTGAATGGCTCCAATTACTAGTAAGGACTCAAATCCA
>NW_005187406.1:2330947-2353154 GCF_000239375.1 Pundamilia nyererei
TATTCGCTGATAACTGCCAACATCTGCGAACAAATATAATTCTATAAAGTTCTATATAGTGTGTAACTGTTAATATAGAGCGTTATTGCTAATGCAATCATATGGCACATTGACTTCTGAGGAAAGTTTAGATGGCACTCATCATCAGAAAGGTCGCCGACCCCTGATTTAGCCAAACAGACATTTGGGGGGGAAAAAAAACTGCTGAAATTTAACCTGAGCACCAGAATGAGTTAGTAAGGTAAATGAGTGTGACGTAGTTGTTGGTGCCAGACAGGCTGATCTGAGTATCTGACAAACTGCTGACGAGCTGGGATTTTCCCCACACAACCATCATTAGTGTTCGCAGACAAAATATTTTTCAATACAGAGAAAATATCCATTGAGCGTCATTTCTCTGGGTAAAATGCAATGACGTCATTTAAATGTCACAAAGCTCAAACAGGCTCTGTAAACATGACAGAGGTTACTGTCCTCAAACGGCCTTCACAGTCAGCAGATCTCAGTCCAACAGACCATCTTTGGGATGTGATGTAGAGTCAAATAGCTCAGATAATGTCGACAAATCTCAATATGGACCAAAAGGTTTTCACAGTACACCAAATCTTTATTGACACATAAAAGCATACAGTACTTATATACATCTTTTTGAGTATTTACAAAATAGAGAGCCCATGGATGTTACACATGTATAAAAATATGCATTACATCTATATAAATATGTACACAATGTGCAAAACATATGGCGTTACAAACAACAAGAGGCATGGCATGGGAGGCGGCGATAAAGAGAGGAGACTGGAACTACTAACAATGCGAAGCCTTAGTTTTTAACCTTTCAGCGTCAATCTGCGATTGAGGATGGAGCCTCTCAGTGCCTCATTTGTAAATTAAATATCCTCCACAGAGCTTTGTTCCACCAACAAATATACAGTGTTCACAGGATGATAAACAGTGCAGGTGAATAAAGAGAGCAGGAGCAGGCAGCTGAAGTCTAACAAGCAAACAGCAATGTTCAGAAAACCTGCAGGAATTCTTCCACGAGAAAAATGAGTTATTTCAATCCTGACACACACCCCTCCCTCCCCCTCCTGGATAATGAAGTGCGTCTGAACTGTATTACTCTGTAGTAAAGGCTCTTACACGAATAAAATCAAGGCAGGATCTGACACACAGTACAGCATACGTCAAGGGAGAGCAGCTATTATTGCTTTTAGCTGTCCTTGCCTGGGCCAGTCAGCAGCCACAATAGTGAGCTGGGAGTTGCGTCGCATCACAAACGTGCGGATTTACTCCAGCAAAGAGATTTATGTTTATCTGATATGAAAGATTTTGTCTTAGAAAAACAAAAATATACACATAAAACAAGATTAAATGTTGAATCTTTTACTTTAATTCTACAAAGAGAAAAGAGATACAAAAAATAAAAAAATGAGAGTGAGAAATATGTTTCACTGCCTTTTTGGCAACAACGTATCGAACGTGACAGCCTTTAACGCTGACAATCAGAAGGAGGAAAAACACGTTGAACATGAATCAGCCAGTGACTTTCACCGTACGTTTTACTCGTCGCAGTGCGCTCCACGAAGCGGAGGTAAACGAGAATACGAGCTAGTCTCTGAAGGAGCGTGGGCTTGACGAGAGTTTGTTAAAACAAGCTGAAAGACGAAGCAGCAGAAGCTGAGAAGGAAGTGTGTGCAGCATTTGGCGTTTCGCTTTTCGTTTGGGATCCGAGCACATCTGCGAGTCCTGGCCTGATCAGATGATACAATGTGGGACCGCAGCAGGAAGAGAGTCCGCTCGGGCCTGCACATCACTGCTTTTACAGGCAAAAAAAAAAAAATCTAAACATTTTTGCCTAATTTGCTAGTTTTTTTTCCTGTTTCTGTTACCCTGAAGTATCAACAGCTGCTGTTGAAGATGTGCCGTGAAGCCACAAGAGAAGTGAAACATCGCCCTCCACTGCCTGCGACCATAATAACAGGATAAAGTGGTTAAAATGTAAACGTGATTTCACTGACTGATATAAAAAGAACATTAAAAAAAGTCTTAAAATATAAAAAAGTCCCACACAGTTACACTGCATCTGTCCCAAAAACATAAACAAATACAAAGAATTAATATTCAGGTGAGTGAACTTTGATGCCTTCAATTAAAAGGCAGCCTTCACTGACTACTTCCTGCTGTGCATCACACTGTAAAGGTGTCTGTGTTTCTCTTTTTTTAAAAACTTTACCCCGAATGAACGACACAGATACAAGAAAAAAAAACAGTAAAACAGTCATCGAGAGCCTTACAAAGAGACAAATTTGGAATATGCAAAGCAGGTTGCAAATGATTGGAGTTGGGAGATGTTTAGCAAATTCCTTTAGACAACTTCAGGGCGGCAGCAGAGTTTGAAGCAGCCAGAGACCAAACACGAGTACGATCATGCACACGGAGACACGGCTGTACATGCAAGAGACGGAAAGACAAAGACAAACAAACACAGTCACACACACACACAGAGGGGCATGCTTCTCTCACACACTGCCCAGAAACTGACTTTGTGTACAAGCCACAGCAGCTGATGTATCGCCCTTAAACCAGCGGAGTATGATTTTAGAGTATTCCGATTCCTCCAATCAGCAGTCGATTCCGTATTGAAAAGGCTTGTGAACCAAAGCAACCCATCTCTTTTTTAAAAACTAGAGCAATTTCCTCTCCTGTCTCACACACACAAAGTGCAGGCATACTGCGGGACACCCAGATTTAAAGCTCAAAGACATCTTCCGATAACTGGCAGCACACCTATTACAGATGTGTGTCTGCAAATTGATACTTGTTCCCTTTCCTGTTTCGCTAATCAGAAGAAGAAGGAAAAAAAAAAAGCTGCCAACTTTTTTTTAGAGTTAAGTCCCACTTTTTAAAAGTACATTCACAATTCGCGACTTGGACAACTGCAGTATCTGCGCAGCCAGTGGCAACGTGATCTTGTGTCACAGTCGTGACGATCGCCTTGGATATGCAGTGTTCACATTTCCTTGTTCTGAGGTCAGCGAGGTGCGTCGTCAGATTTGTGCGCCTCTTTAGTGCATAGCTCTCACGTCGACGGGAGGAGCCGCCGCCGCCTCCTCTCGTCGTCGTGTTGTTCTTTAGAGTCATTGGTTGATCAGCTTGACTGATGGGAGTCAACGATAGGTCAGGAGAAAACAGTCACATCTGTTACAAACAAATCACGGACCAGTGTGAACAGAGGCTCGACTTCATTCAGACATTCCTTCACACCTCAGTCTGGCAGCTAGCTGAGTGTATAACCCCGGGCTTAGCATCGGGTGCGTCGTTATAGAGACTCAAGTCTCCTTTTAGTCTGAGCCTCCAGTCATGTTGTAATCACCAGCTTTTCTAACCTAGCATGTGACAGCACTCACGAGTGTAATTCAGATCAGACCTTCAGGAACTGTCTGACACGTTGATCTATCACGATGAGTAAAACAGATGCCGTTTTCCTCTACTAGAAATGATCCCCTCAGCTCAGTTTTCTTAGTGTGGTTTAAACTCTATTTACAAACAGTCTGTTCTTCCATTCAGCATTTGGCTCTGTCTCCTTGGCTCTGTTTATGATTGCTAAAATCATGACATCAGACACTAAAAAGTCTATTCTGATTAAAAATCCCTTTATTGCAGCGCAGCGTGACCGCAGTCACCTTTCGGCGGACGTTTTCCAGGCCGCCGAGCCGTTACGGGACTCTCTCCTAAAGCTGTGCAAACTCCTGCTTGTAGTTCTGCTCGGATCAGCCTCTCTTCCTCTAGAGTAGTGGGAATATTACAGATGGTATGGATGTACTGGTAAGAGTCGTATGGCACTTAAAGGCCATGTTTTCTCCTTTTATGTATTATTATTACTATTCTTTTTTTATTTAAAATCTCTGAAGCTTTCCCTTCATCCATCCATCCATCTTTCACACTTCTCCATCTTCATCATCAAAGCCTCCATCAGTCCCAGTGCAGGTCATGTGTATCCAGGAAGTCCGTTGGGATCCCCAGTGGTGTCAGCATCCCGCCAGGACCCGGCGGCATGGTGAGGTCCAGCCACTCCATGTTGTCCAGGGCCGGGTCTGACAGGCCCATGTTGAGTGAGGACGAGGGCGAGGAGGAATCGCAGAAAGACAGCTCTGACGTGTCCATGGGTGAGAAGGGCTGCTGGTCCATGAGCTGGGCCTGCAGCTCCTCCATCAGGCCCTGCGTGCGAGGGTCTGACGCAGACGGCGTCTCGGCCAGCGTCCCCTCTAGAAAGGCTTCCAGCTGATTGTCTGTGGCCAGGGACGATAGACCGGGCAAGCACGGGTTCACAAGCATGGAAGGAGGGGCTACCTGGACCTGCGGGGGCGGTCTGGACAGGACGGTGTTGACTGGAAGGGTGGTGATGCTGGCTGTGACAGGGAGAGTCTTGGGGTGAGACACCGGTGAGTTCTGATGGATAAATGGAGTGATTTCTGCAGGCGGGAAAACAAAGATCAAATAAGGATGCAGATTAAAAACTGACATATTTAAACATGTTAGTTTGTCCACAGTGGATCTAAAAAAAGAACTCATTTATAAAGTGATCTTAGATCATATCGGTTTTTAAACAGAGTTCAGGCTGTAGAAATAAATCACATCCTTTAAGCCAATTATGAGGCTTACTTATGGGTCAATAACTTGCTGAAAAAAAAAAAAACAGCCATTTCAAAGGATGAGCTTCCTTCTTTGATCATTGATCAGCTCGTGTGCTTTAAGTTATCATCTTATTGCATCAGCCAATCTCTCCTAAGCTTCAGGATACAGACTCTTTCCCTCATCCTCTCCCTCAAATTACAGTTTTAAATGATTTGTTCCTTTAATGCTCACAAGGCATCCACACACTCATGTAGCAAAGCAGCACCGAGCCTTTGCCCCTCTGAAAACGAGCGCTTCACAGTTAAAAGAGTAACATGTGACTCTCACATGTCACACAACTTTGTTCTGGAGTTGTCAGCTTTGAACACTTGTACAGAGTTTTTAGTTGGACACACCAACAAAGATTTCAGAGAAGTTATGGAGGTGGGTGTGGCTGCGCTAGTGCTCTCTTTAGGTTCTTCTTCACTTCTTCCAAGATTGTGCATCACTCACAAGCAGAATAGCAGTGGTGCTTTGTGAAGTGGGTTTTTAGGGATGTGCACCTCTAATTTATTGAGGAGGTTTATTTTTAAAGGAGGAAAGCCTCCACGAACGTCCCTTCTAATCTCGTCTCATTAACCTTAAAAACAACTCCTAGAAGCTTTTATAGAAGTCGCTGTCATGGTGAATTCAGAGTCTCTCGCTTTTTATTAGTCGGCAGTGTGAGGACGACCGGAGCATTTTATGACTCATCAATGCAGAAAAAGTCAAATTCACATTTCCAAATTACTTGAGTAAAAGTAACCCCTTTTGGCAGTCTGCGGTTTACACGGTACGTGGTCTCTGCTATACATAATATCCAAAAGGCTGATATCAGATCAGCCACAATCAGCTCGAATCTGCCAATTTAAAATGCGTACTGACATCAAATCTGCCCACACAGCAGCTTATTCACCGTTTCTCTGACACTTGGGGCTTTTTAAACTTCTTCACACTGAACAGAACGTTTTGCTTTGCACCGTCAGTGTGCACCAACTTACCTCCGCTCTCTATAAGGATGTCAAACAGGTCGTCCATTTGCTGGCTGGTTGCTGTGGGAACCTGAAAAGACATTTAAGGACGTTAAGAGACTCGACGCTTTGTAACCAAAAACGAAAAAGCTGCTCAAGGCTGGAAAAACTGGAAGTATACGCCTACGTTTTTTATGCTTCTCTGTACTCTGCACACATCAGTTTCAGTAGTGTGTGTGTCAGCTGTGGCTTGTTTTCATCTAACCTGTGAAGCGTTGTTGATGTGAAGACTGCGGCTCTGTTTGATGGCCTCCTCATAGCGGGGAGGCTCTCTGGTCTTAGGAGGCTGGGGAACCAGGGAGGTGGGCTGGAAGATGAAGGTGGGCTGAGGAGAGGAAGGCTGCAAAGATGACAGAGAAAAGATCAAGTCAGAGAAATATGTGAAGATCTGAAGAGTGAAGTTCAGAAAAATGCTGAATTCCTGATAGACACCTTATTGAGGGGCCCGTTGGAGATTCGATGGTTGGGTGATGCTCGTGGAGAGAGCTTATTCTCTGGGGAGCTTCTCAAAAAGCACTGGGGATTCATCTCAGGTCTACTCTGGTTCTCCAAGCCAGCAGTGTTATTGCACATAGTCAGAGTCTGCCAAGACACGAGAGAGTCTGACATCAGACCTCTGTGCATCACAGGTCTTTGTGGCTGTTGTGTAGAGCTAACTGGAACTACTAATGAGACGTGACTCACTTGTAGCAGCGGCTGCTGGCTGGGTGCCATCTCCACCTTGGTGGTCTGCAGCTGAGGGACTGAGGAATGGACCAGGCCTGGGTTTGAGACTGTGGCCTGGAGAACAGGCTAGTGCAGAGGAAAGACATGCGAGATCTTAAGAACTCAACTTTACAGAGGATGAGTCGAGATGGTTCTTTCTAGGTTTTAGATTAAGATTATCATTAATAATGCCAAGATGAGTTTATAGTAGATCAATACGCGCTTACTCTGTGACACCCTCTGCCATGCTACGCCACTGGCTCACTCACCTGCAGGCTGACGGTGGTGCTTGGCAGCTGGATTGCAGCAGCGTTGTTGGGCAGTGACACTGGAAGGAGGATCTGTGTTCCAGCTTGGCCAGTTGCTGTCAACAAAGTCCGAGGCTGACCCAACACCTGGGAAACACCACCCGAGTGGCTGATGAAGAACTGCTGCAGGCTGGGGGGTGCGGGCTGGGACTGTGGCTGGGCTCGGAGTTTGGGACTTTTCTGGGACTGCGAGAGGAGCTGTGGGCTGCTGGTTACTTGAGGCGGACCTGGGGCCTGGATTTGTGTGATGAGCTTGGTTTGGGTCTGCAGCGGCTTGCCAGAAGAAACGGACACATCCTCCAACTTCACCACTCCTGCCACGGGTGCTGAGAGTGCCTGTGAACCCAGGGTTGAGCTTGGGGTGGCAGCAGCAGTCGATGAACAATTTGACAGGACTGCACCTTCGACTTTCACCAGGTTAGAGTTGAGGACAGGAGGAACAGAGTTCACAGCAGCTCTTGGAGCGATCTTGGGGGACATAGAGGCAGAGTCACCCTGACCTCTCTTCTCCACTTCCAGTTGCATCTTCAGCACCTCCACCAGCTTCTGCTCCTGCTCCAGCTTCCTCATCAGCTCTTCTATCTGCCGCTCCTTCTCATGGAGCCTTCTGTCCTTTTCCTCTGGGACTTTGAAAGACAGTGAGGACTGTGGCCCTAACGAGGTCAGCATTTGAATTTCAGACAGACCCTCAGACATCCCTACATCCTGCTGGAGGGCGGAGAGATCAAAAGGAACAGGTGAGACAGGCGGCGTAGAGCTCATGCTCTCTGGAGCCACCTGCTGGACTGGAACTACAGCAGGTGTGGTAGTTGTGGTAACCTCCATGGGGATGGCAGATAGGGTAGTAGTGGCAGGAGTGGGGATGCTGGCAGCAGCAGTGGTGCTGGGATTGTCCTGGAAAGGCTTCAGTCTTTCTATCAGATCCGTCTTTGTTCCCGACACTGGGAGGCCACGAAGCTTCAGCTCTAGTTTCAGCTCGGCCACCTGGGAAGACAAAAGGAGGATCACGTCAGCATCAGATTTTAGACTTTAGTAGTCTATTTTTACAGGAGCAGTTCACTCTCTTTGGAAATGTGCTCATTTTATTGCCAAGAATTAGAAGAGAAAAAAAGATTAACATAATTCATGTGTGTTTGTTAAATTTGTAGCTGGAGACAGCAGATGGTTGGCTTTGCATTAAGACGCGGAAAAATGTGGAAACATGTTGGCTGTGCTTAAAGGGACAACAATCCACCAAACAGCACGTCTAAAGCACATCACATCTTGTATGACTCATGATGATCCATCATAAAACCAACAAATACCGGCCACAAACGCCTGACTTCATTCGTGCTGCAGTTTTCAGGCTTTATGCGAAGACACACTGCTTCAGGTTGGCGTTTCTGATTTAGTGCACAGGCAACATAGTGCCATTATTCTCTAATAACACTGTAATAAAGCACTTCAGCACATTTCTGAATGCTTAGCTTTAGGATAGGGAGTTGAAACACACAAAGGATTGTGTTTTTGTTGTCCTTCTACTTCTTCTGTTCTCTGGCAAAATGAAAGGTTTCCTCCAGAAAGGTTACGTGTAGTTTTCTCATTTTAGAAACATTATATTTTGGACTTCTTTATTATTATTTTTAAGATTTATTGAAAAATGACAAAACATAATGGGAGTGTGGCGACAACGTAACTGAATGCTGGACTTGATCAATGGAGTTTTGCCTACCCCACTACAATCATAGTTGTGAGTCGTGGACAGCAAAGGTTTCACTCTTTTCACTTGTGTGCAGACACAGAGGGTGAGAGACACCGATGGGTTTACTTTCACCTCCATGAATTATGCCACAGTCACACAGGGCGATGGACGATTTACCAGACTGTAGTTAGTCAGTGGGCGCATCACTGATATCAGGTCACAAAGTAAGATGTATTCAGTCACCACAGAGTCTTTCCTACAGACGTAAGTACTGTGGCACCGACACCTACAGGAGCTGTAAAACTGCAGTGTACAGGTTTTGTGCTGATGTTAATGTTTGGAACGTTGTAGTTACTGAGTCAGCAGAGCACAACTTTACACACTTTGTGCATCGGCACTCTGCAACTTTACATGATGTCAAGTTTTTAACGATTCAACAAAGATCGCACCCACAGGAGCTGCCAAGCAAACCCATGTCAGGAAGCTCACGGTGCACCGTTTTTGTGCTGATGTTAATGCCAGAGGAGGCTAGGACTTCCTCTGCCAAATGTGAGATTATAATATTATTTTATGCCATGTTAGACCCCTAATTAAAGATTGTGAATTATACTGTTGAGTTATAAGAAATACTGTTCGCAGAAAGTCATCGCCTTATTTGTCTGATTAGAAGAGAACAGAACATACTGGAGTTTTCTGCCCCATCTCAGCAGGAACAGATAAACAGGGAGCCAAGGTCGTAGCTTAGGCGCTGTGTGAGAGAAAGCATGTGAATGTTTAGGCTTTTATGATAAGGTGGGGGCCACTAGAGGCTATAAGAGTTTGATCAATGCTCCACCATTTTGAGATCTGATGCTGTCTGCGTACAGTGTCCATCTCCCACGCGTGTGATCATTAAAATCATCGTTTGACTCAACCCGGCCGGACCAGTGTGGTTATTGTGGTTTTTCCTCTTGTGTCCATCCCCAATATTTGAATCCGTAACACAAACAAGCCAGACTTTTACATCTGCTCTGTAACTTTACATGGTCTGACACTTTGTGGCTTGTTGCAGGGTTGCATTTTATTATAGCAAAACACTTCAATTCAGTCAGTTCTTTAGAAGGCCCAGTTTTTTCACAAACATCTATAAAGGCTAAACGCATAGCTAGGTGACACCTGCAGCAATGGGACTGAAAAAAAAAAAAAGAATTCAAAGATTAAGGAGTAGTCATCCAGTACTTTTGTCTATGTTATTTTTCTCTGGGTCAGTTAAACAGAAATTTCCAAAGTGCCTGGGAATGTGATTTTGAACAAATACCTTCATCTCTTCCAGGTTGGCAGGCAGGACACCGGGTTTACGGTTAGACAGCGAGTTGTTTGGCCGGGCCATTGCTGAAGGCAGAGCAGCAGGAGGAGGTGCAGTGGGCAAAGACACCACAATAGAAGTTGGCAGTGTACTCCCACCGTTATTCTGACCCTCTGCCAAAGGTCTGCAGCAGAGGGGGGAGGGGAAAAGACAAACAAAGATGAGGTGATTGTTTTTTTAAGGAAATCATTTCTGAACTACAGGAATATGAAACAAAAAAAGAGGAAGTGGAGGTGGGAGAGAGGGACGGTGTTGTTATAGAGAGAAGAAAGGCAGAAAGAAGAAAACAAGGAGAGGAAATGGGTTCAAACAGCCCATCCATCCTGTTCCTCTTGCCTCACTAACACCAGTCAACCAAATCACAGGCCAACAGCGATTTCAAAGACAGCTTCGTTACACCGCTGCTGCCAGGACTTTCACGAAAACAGCAGCTGGTTCATCAACATCCTGTTAGTTATCAATATGATTAGGCACAAGCCTGTTATTGACGCTCTGGCCCTCTGTGTTGTTGAAAACAACAATATTTGGCTTTGTTTCATAATTAAAAATCAAATGTCAAGCAAGCCAAACTAGTTTAGAAACACAAAAATAGAAAGAAACCCGTCTGAAGTACAGGTAGAAATAAAACTGCAGAATAACACTGGTTTCAATGTTAACACGGGGGGGCGGGGCTAGTATTTGTAATTTGCTTTGCACACGTACTTGAGCGGTGCTGGTAATATAGTTTGGTAGTTGTAATGCTGCTGCTGCTGGCTGAGGATCTGCAGCTGGAGAAACAGCTGCTGTTGCTGCAGTAACCGGGCGTATGAGGAGTCCATGGGTGCTTCGCTGGCCTCCTGCTTCTGGTCTGGGGGAACATACTGGTGGTACTTGAGCTTTTTCACCCTCGGCTTCAGCTCCTTGCCCTTCTTACTGCGACTCTTCTCTGAGGGAGCTTTCTGCTGACTTTGCTTTGGTGGAAGCAAACGTGGAGGGAAAAAGTATTAACATGTGTTAAACTCAACAACAGTCAGAGAAATGGAAACAGATGCGTTGTGCTTACTTTCACCAGTGTTGGGGCTGGTTTTGGAGGTACAACTGTAGCGACTGGATGAGTGAGGGTGACAGCTGGGTGGCTGGCAGGCGGCTCATTGGTGGCGATTACTTTCATGAAGTCTGTTTTTGGGACGGGCTGCAAAGAAATAATGGGTGGAGGGGGACACACTTAAAACCTCCAATGTCACTGTCGTTAAATAACAACAGTCTGGGCCCCCAGCTGACCTGCAGGATGGTGCTGGGCAGTGCTACTGGAGAGGGCGTCTCTGGTGCTCTGCTCTCCACCGGTGAGGGCGCAGAGCTCTGGGACTCCTGGCTGGCCGGTTGCTCCGGGGACAAAGCGTCGTTGCTGTCTTCCTCAAGAACCTTTGGATAATTCACCTGGCCCACTGAAAGATGATAAAAGATTTGTAATTTTTAGTATTATTCAAAGGATCAAACAAAGACATCTTTTTGTACCGATGAATTTAAACGTAAACTAAAATCATGTGTTCTCACCGATGATGGCTTGTTTAACGCTGGAATCCACCGGCAAAATGTTTTTCTCCACCAGCTCCATTGGGCCTGGTCGCTGGGCGATCTTCTCGTTGAGGTTGTCTGCTAGTCGGGCTCTCTTCAGCTTCATCTGAGTGGCCTGTAGTGAAGGTTCTGCTCCGGTCTCTGGGGACGACAATAAAAATTGTTATACAATCAGTCATAAATCAAATCAGCTAAATGCTCTAACATCAAGTTAAAAATACATCCTTTCTTGCTTAAATATGACATCAGTCTTTCTATTTCAACACTTTAAAGCACCACAGGAAACAATACTTAAAGCATTGTTAAAAAACAGAAGTTTGTGCATTGTGAAATAGGCAATTATTAGAACCTTGCAGGATGTGCATCCTGACCAGCTCTGCTCTTTCTGGACGACTGCGGATCTTATGTTTGAGAAAATTCTCAGTCTGGAGAGGAAGGCAGACACAGATCAGTTAATTATTTAAATTTTACTGTTACCAACAACAACTCAACTTTACATTTATGCAGTTTTTCCCCCCAAAAACTTACCCGGGCTCTCTCCAAGCTGCGAATCTGCCCGTGGAAAGCTGCCGGACTCTTTAAAGCTGCAATACAAAACATTTTCATCTACTTTATTCACAAATTATTATCATAATTTTTTTAAGTGTCTCCCGAGTTATCAGTATGAACCAGGGTACCACTTTGTTATTATTTCCCACCCACGCCACAATAGCTGTTGCAGTTACTCACGTGGCATAATGCCCTGGTCCACCAGCTGCTCCCGGGTTCGCCTCTGCTGGAGTCTCAGCTGCAGCACTGAAAGCAAACACGGAAAAGCAAATTTAACTGCCATGTAGAGAAAAAGATGAGAAACCTTGCTTGATGCTTAATGAGAACTACGAAAGCGGGGAAATAAAATAGGGAAGAAAAGCACGGAAAACCCAAAAGATGACGAGAAAAATGTCTCACTAATGCAACTCACAGCGTACTCATCGTGCTGACGTTACGTATATTTTCATGTTTAGGATGACTGTGCAGACTTTCACGCTAAATGCTCTGCAGCTGATCACATCTTTACAAACGGGGTTAAACAAAGAGGTGCACGCTAGCGTGGCGAGTCTCTCCCAGGTATTAGAATTCTGCCGTTTTAGGCGATTGAACCTAAAACCCTGTTATTGTTTTGTTACTTCACTCCTCAAATCTGCCTGGTAAGACTCAAATCGTGACTGTAACAGTCGCTGCTGAGGGATGGGAGGCAATAAAAATTACCCTGTCATAACTCATCACTGACAGCCTGCAGTGTGAAGATCTAAAGCACAGCTATCTCTTAGCTAAGCAAAGACACACAGACAAAGACACTCACGACTCAATACACAACATTTTGTTTCATTATTTTGTTCAAATGTTCTAAACTACATGAAAAATCATGGACAGGAATATTAATAATGGCATCATGTGTTTACAGATATTCTATCAACCATTTATTCACCTTTGTTTAAAAGCTGAAAGCCAGTCACATCCTCTCGACCATGGAGTAGTAAGACCATCCAAAGAGCTTGTCCTCCCACAGTGGGATGTTTATGCTACAGAGCCTTTAACCCCTCCTCCACCTCTACTCCCACTACTCCCATTTTCACTGAAACCAATTTGAGATGAGTTTGTTTGCCTCGTCTGTATCGTCGACACATCATATAAGACGTAAAAGTGTTTTTGTAACTGCAATACACTACAGGAGCAGTATCACCTATATCGCCTGCTAAGACTGCACTCAACACTAATGAAGAAGAACGGAGCGCGAAACAGGAGGATGGAAGAAAATGTTAAAAATAAAAAATAAGTTTGTTTTTTTCCCCCCCCAATGTAAAAGCACAGAAAACAAAGTTAAATGCAGAGTGCAAAGCATTGATGCTGCTTCATTACAAATGCCGCATACTGGGGCTGTGATGTCATCACTGAACGGCGCAGTTTTAGAGCGCGCAGCGTTGATACCTCGTTTATGCTGCTGTTTGTACAGTAATGTTTATGTTAGCTTACCTGTAGGAAGCTTCTCAGAATGTTTGCTAAGCCAACACGAGTCAGTTTTGTTAGCTAATGAGTGAAATATGATAGTAAAGCATTAAACGGGGGCACACGAAAAGAATCTGCACCTCTCAAATGGCTGAAGTCACGACAGATAGCATTGTTATCAGCAGCTGGGAACATCGTCTCAAAGATAAGAGCAGGCCTCACTCCAGAGCACGTCCAATGAATCATCTGTAAACTTTGGAAACTTGTTATTTTGGACTAGAAAATAAAATCTTTTTGATTGAATTGGAAGCTTTATTTGAGCTTATGGGCAGCAGCCATTTTTACTTTCCTATCTGCACATCATTTTTTGTTTAAATACTATGAGGACTTTAATTTGTATTAAATAAAAATATTAGCCATTTCATTTTTATTCTGACGGTCTTATCGAGCAATGTTAAAAACACAGCTGATTATTTTAAAATTCATGTTTCCCGGGTCATTATTTGAATTTGCTGTGAGACGAGACAACAGGGTGATTTCACAGGTGGGCAGACTTCAGCAGGTGGAGCCTGGAACAGGAGGTTTGCCCAAAGGGAGCAGAGATAAGAGTTATTGAGATAATAGTCGACTAATTGAAGAAAATTTGCAGATTAGCCGGCCTTAAAAATAACGTTTAGTCGGAACCCTACACCAGACTGCACTGTTTCTTAGAGTTTCAAAGCAGTTGCTGACTCAGCGCTGCAAGACACTGGACGTAAAAAGGCAGCAACAACTGCATGCTCAGCAGAAACCGCTTCTCTCAGAAACACCAGCACACAGCTTTAATGGGATTTCATTAAGAGACAGTCACACTGGGACGTATACACTGAGTGGGAGTTGCAAATGCCCACAGATTAAGCACCGGGCACAAGTACAGTCACTTCTGTATTCACAGGAAGGGACACGTCAAAATTACTGTGAAATACAAACTCCTACAACACAACAGGAAACAGCTGCCTCACCAATATTTTGTCTTTCCCATCTGTTTACCGCCAATCGCTTTCATAACTGATGCTCATTTTACAGACGAAACTGGCATTAAAGGCAACGCAGCTCCGGTCAAACATTTACAGAAATAATTGCAGATTCAAAAAAAATAAAAATAAATCAGTAACGTGGACTCTCGCTGCGCTCTGTAAACACTGCGAGCCAGGTTTCGGTGGACACATGTATGCTTAAGGTGATTCAGTTAAGACTTCCAGTAAACAACGTCCCCGAATTCCTCCGGGAAACGGCGCTCAGACTGACAAACACACGATGACCTGTGACCTCAGCAGTGTGAAGGGAAACTGTGGATATGAATGAGGCGTTTATGCGCTCACACAGAAATAAGGAAGTAAAAGAAATGAGTGTTGTTAAACCAGTACCAGTACCACACACAATATATATTAGAGATTATGTGTAAGCAGACTAACGACAAAACACTTTGGAGACACGGCAGGTTTGACTGCCTTTGTAAAGCGTTTGCTTTGCCTGCGCCTTCAGTGCAGCCTCTCTGCTCAGATTTGCTAAACTAAAAGAAATTAAAAGATAACTACTTAAACGTTTACAACTCAGGACACCTTTTGATTTTAAGCCCTTCTTTAAAGTTTTCCTAATAACAATCTGCAGCAACCAGACACTGAAAGCAAACTTGTGAGATAAGGAGAAATGAGACAGGAAAAAACAGCATGGTTACTGTTAAAATATTTGAATGCTGGACAGTGCAAGTGTTTCAGAGTACGGAGGAAGTGGAGGCAACCAGGGTGGAGTAAAAGATAAGGTCTTTATCACAGAGTCTCTGCTAAGTTCCAGTATTCTGTATGAATCAGGCATACTGATTGCTTCCCGGCTGCAGCTCCTAAAATGTGGAACAATTTGCCTTTGCACATTAGACGGGCCTCCTCTCAATAGTTTTTTAAACCCACCTTTGACACCTTGTGAGATGTTTTAATTTTACTTTTGTTCTATTGTCCTTCTCGTTTTACGTCTTTCGTGTATTATTCTGTATAGCACTTTGGTCCTTTGTGGCTGTGTAACAGTGCAGCCTGCTCGGAGTGTCTTTGAGTTAGTGTGAGCTGTCCTGAGACAATTAATTGCTCACAGTTGTTAATAAATTTAACAGTAGGGAGATTACACAGCCGCTGGCAGAGGCGCACATTAGCAAACACCCTGACAGCTGCTTAATATGACGCTGAAATGGAAAGTGTTGCTGGTGAGCTCAGCAGTTTGTCAAAAGCACTCCTAACCACCGCTGTGTATTTATGTGGACAGTATTAAATGAGTAATGATAACATCCTAATGAAACCCATCATAAATAAAGATTATACAGGGTGGGCCATTTATATGGATACACGTAATAACATGGGATTGGTTGGCGATATTAAAGTCCTGTTTGTGGCACATTAGTATATGTGAGGGGGAAACTCCTCAAGATGGGTGGTTTAGAAGTCGGCCATCTTGGATACAACTTTTGTTTTTTTCCAATAGGAAGAGGGTCATGTGACACATCAAACTTATTGGCAATGTCACAAGAAAAACAATGGTGTGCTTGGTTTCAACGTAACTTCATTCTTTCATGAGTTATTTACAAGTTTCCCTCCCTGTGGGCTTCAAACTATTTTACATGATCTATATATAAGCTTCAACATGTGATCCTAAAAGAGAGAAGTCATTTGTATTTGTGGAAACGTGGCCTGTATTTATTTCTTTACTTGCTTTCAGTCTGATAAACAATAATTTCATAAAATACTCGATTAAAATCAGTCAGACACGTCCACACCATCTCTTCTACCAAAACCCTGTACAGGGTGGCAGGACAAACTTCACATCTTAGAAGAGAGCCGGAGAGCAATAATAACTACTGATAAACACAGAGTGTGAAAAGGTAACTTAAGAAGAAACACTCAGTGCATTATGGGAAGTCCCCAGCAGCCCAGGCCTTTTTCAGAACATCTAAGGGAGGGTTCAGAGTCACCCGAAACAGGCCTAATTATAAGCTTTATCAAAAAAAAAAAGTAGAGCTGGTGTCTGTTTCCTGTATCCAAACTGGTTCCACAGCAGAGGGCCTGAAATCTGACACTGATTAACGCACCGTTACCCTGTTTCTGAGAGGCTTGTGAGCTGCCCACGTGACAGACCATCCAGCCATGAAACAGTCGTGCATTTCTGCATTACTCATGCTTAGGCACGTCAGCCTGTCATGTGACATCCAAACAGAGACAGAAAAGTTTGTGAGTTGCAAGAGATCAGCCAGCGCTACACTTGGCTAGAGAACACGTGCGATACGCGTCTATCACCCGTTCTGGTCCATTTCTTAAAACCGCGAATTCCAAAAATAAACACCTCAAGTGAGATGGACTTCCTGTTCAGAGAAGTCAGTTACTCAAAGCTAATTATACGTAGAACTCACAATTTGCAAACATAAAAAGAAAATCAACAGCTTGGTGGAGATTCGTTTTATTCTTATTATTTGTTTGCATATAAACTTCTGCTTACCAACTTCAATTTTTAGGCTACTTCCTTTTCAGACTCCTAATCTCTGTCAAAACAACCTCAAAACCCTTAATCTCCAAACTCCATCCTGCTGATAGTGGTGCTGTAATTCTCCTCCTCTCCCTCCAGACTCTCTGAGCTCGCCACAGCTTAAGACTCAGAGCCGTCTGATGGCAGACAGATTAACACCTGCATGATAAAAGCCAATATGAGAGGAGGGACTCTGCGGTTGGCAAAGTGCTGTGGAGGGCTCAGAGGGTGGAAAGTATGAGGTATGTTTTCTCACTGGAGGGGAAATCACAAAAGCCGAGATGATGAGTGGGTGCTACTACTGTTGACATTCCACAGAAATTTTCCGCAGTCAAGCCGTTTCTCCTGCGAAATCCTACAGTCACCCAGAACGTGTTAAATCCAGTCTGGAGCAGCTTTGATTAAAACCCACTGCAGCATTTGTTGACTTGCATCTGACGAATTAAGATTTTCTTGGGAATAATGATCAATACCGCAGTGACTGGACTGAATGGCTTAACTGGTCTCCATACGCCAGTCTAAGCCACGATTAGAAGCTGGCGGTGAACCGAACCCGCTCCCAAAGCCTGGTATTTGCATAGCCATCCATCAGTGTCATATTCAGTCCCATGTGGATGCCAAAACAACACTGACACTGTGAGGATTTAGAAGCAGAGCTGGTGGAGGAATCAGGAGTTGAGGACTGAAGCGTGATTGGCTAATAGAGTGGAAGTTAGTGACTGCACATCTTTGTATTTACATTATTGGACAGTGTGTGCGCTATCAACGCATGCAATCTTCAAATACAGTATTTGGCATCTTCAGTTTACACGGTTTCTGCTGATTTTATCTACGAAACTATTTTGTCTGTGTTTTATCTGTATGCATGTAGCTGATAATATTGCTTGTTATTCTCTAACACCTTAGAGAATAACACAGAAAGAGGGATTTACACACATCACTTTTCTCCGTTTTTCACTGCTTTTTAAATAATGTCACTCAGTTTGTGCTGCAGCAGAGACAGGAAGTGTGGGAAGCCAACAGAGATGAACTGTGGAGGTTGTGTGGCAGCAGTGTATCCTCACCATTTTTGCGTTCACTGAGCGGAGGCAGGCTCTGTATGGGCTGCAGCGACAGCTCCTCCATCTCATGGGTCACAGCCTCGCTCTGGGGACTGGGCACCAGTAGATTTGACATCTCGCAATCCCCCTCTGCTCCTAACTGCCTCTGGGAAGCCTGGGGCTCCATCCTGCCTCAGGAGGTTGGGGAGGCTCTGAGGCAACCAACGGATCACCGTCCCTGTGTGTAATGTCTCCCTGCTACCTGTGTAAGAGCAACAGGAAAGAAGAGAAAGAGGAGTATCAGTTAAAATCCTTCCTCAACAGGAGGAACGCGTCACTCAACGATACTTTGTGGGCTCCTCGAAAATAACGCTAATTCGGAATAACGAGCATCATCATCCTGTTGGTATGACTGCTTCACCCAACTGGTGAAATGCTAAGGGTGGCATTTCATTTCAGCCATCTGGAACAGCTCAGTCGCAGCCCAAATTATTCATTAAGCCAGCTGGGTTGGCTATTATACTGAATAATCACTTCAAACCGCTGCTCAAGAGAAACAACGCCAATTTGTGCATGAATGTTCTCTCTGTTCCGACAGGCTTCATAATCCGGAGCATGACGTCGTTGTGGTGGTTTCAAACGGAGGGAACGGAAACATTTCGGGGAGCAACACAAACAGTTTAGTATCCATGGCGTCCCAACAGTCTGCTCGGTCTGAGCCATTTATCGCTCTCCAGCAGCACCCAAATCTATCCATTCCTGGACCTAAGCACTCTTTAATAACCATCCTGATGTGCTGCTTTTGGCTGAGAAGCACCCTGTTCCTATTGCATCTTTATTTTCTCCCCTCAAGTGTCAAAGGCATCACACAGACCACAGAGTCTGCAGCACCATAAGACATGCAACAAATGCTTGGACTTGAAATCAGTTTTCATTTATAAGTCTCTGCTCTCGCAGCGCTCCACTACACTCTTTTCCTTTAAGATCTGTGCCAGTTTCACAGACCAACATCAAGAGTCTGCAGCTCCATTAATCTGGCATTAAGTACTAACAGGGGAGTCATTGCCAGTTAACTTGACATTTATTCTCAGTTGGTCCATGTTAACTGCTGCAACCACTACAAAATTCACCCCAGTCGCCAAAACTTTGGTTTCTAATCCATCACCACTCACTGCCTCTTATATGATGATTATGTGCTATTAAAACAACCTGGTTCAGCGATAATTCGGGCCTTGAAGTTCAGCAGTGTAACCTCAATGGCTTTCTGTGGTAAAACTGCAGAAACAGTGTTTCACACAGTGACTGTAGAGGTCAGACATTTTCTAAGAAGGGTGCATGCGTCTAAAGAGAGACACAAGCCTACTTTTTTAAGTTTGCAATTTAAATTACCAAGTACTTTGGAACAAAAAGCAACAGGGCGACATACTCCAGTGCATTTCCAGTGAGTCTCATCCTCTGGATGGACGACACACTCCTGGACCGGTTATCCCTCCAGTCTGTCCAAAAGACCAGACTTAAATGCAAAAATTGCCACGTAAACAAAAACAGCCTTGAAATAGAGAAGTGATCAAGAAAAATGGATGGATGGATGGATGCTTGTTCCCACACTACGTTAAAACAAATGCAGTTTGTCTGTTAGCTTGCTGGCACACAGCTGGGACGCTGATGCAAAGAAAACCATCGCCTTGGGTGGTAACTGTATATCAGCTGTTGATGGGACCGTTCCTACCTGAGGAAGCAGCAGACAAGGGACGGAGAAAGAAGTCTTGGCTAGTTGCTGTGAAGAGTCACACTAAGCCATTGAGTCGAATCTGGAAGGAGAGAGAAAAACAAACATCATGAGAATGAAACTCACAAGTGCAGCATGTTTTCCTTTTTTTCAGATGACTCAGTGACACTGGACAGTCAGTGTATAATCCTACACCACATTCAGTGCTAAGCCTGTTTCACTAAAAGTCTCTTCTGTTTCTGTCTAGTCATAATGGCTGTTACATTTAAAGAAGAAAAAAAAAAGCAGTAAGCTTTATTTTCCTTTATTTCTGAAAAGCGGTGGCTGAATATTAGCGTGTTTTCAGACCACCAAACCAGAGTTTAACATAATAGAGGGGCAAGAGAAACCACACTGAGAAACAACTACTTGAACCTAATGAGAAATCCGATCTGAAAAACATGGTGCCACTGTGATGCTGCTTTAAAAGGTGCGGCGAATAAAAGTAGTAAGCACCACTTCAAAATGCTGCAATGGATGCGGCCGACACTCAAAGCTTCATCTGGGTCTGAAAAATCACGTTCAAAGGTTGCACGGAAAACATGCACACTATGATCGTCTATACAAAGACAACAGAAACTGCAGCTGTAGTGCAGCATCATACTGCAGCATGAGGCAGAGAAAAGGAATCAATCAGCCACACAAAGAAGCTTTTAATCCTCTCTGAGATGTGTGCAAAGTAGATAACTTAATTAGGATAAGACTCATGCATCAATTCACTGACACTCTGGAAAGATAATGGCCTTGTGCCACATTTCTCATACTGCATGCCCACGTACATACCCGTGCTTCTGTATGGAGTGTTTGTGCAGTGAAAATGAAGCTTTTATAAAAAGGTATTCTACGTGCATAAATGCTAAAAGTTGGTTATTTTAGCCTATTGCTGTGTGGCTGCTAAGCAGTATGACAAGATCTTAATACAACAACCTTTAAGCACCTGTGTGCCACATCACGTTTGTGCATTACAGTAAGATTGCCAGTTATCTTGTTGATGCGGGTTCCTCCCTAACAGCAGTAACAAATGCAGTTTAGCATATTTTAGCCTGTTCAACAACTTCACTTCAAAAACTCACATCGGTCAGACTATAAAAATGAAGCTAGATGGATTTCGTATCACAAGAGTGAACGGCAGGAGAGAACAGCAGTGCAGCATTCCAGCAGCCAGACCTCCGTGACATGTGCGAGTACATGTTGAGCGAACAAGTGAGTGCGAGAAAGGGGGAAGTGAAAGAGAGAGGAAGGGCCCAACAACTGTCGCAGCTGAAGAGGTTTTGTGGGATAAACATCGGTGGTCCCCCTCGCAGAATCAAAGAGCAGATCCAGACGGCAGGCGCAGCATGTTGCTGTGCCCTCTGTTCTTTTAATGGCACGAGGCAACAAGCCGCACATTCCTCATCAAAGGGTAATGCGCACAAACACACCTCTAGAAACAAAAGGGTGCTTAACATTAGCGAGTGAGCGGTCGCTACTCATTCACACAGGTAATAGATGTGCTGCACGACTGGCTTCACCTTCCAGATGCAGAAGCTGCATGTATATTTTACTGTTTATGATTCTGCCCGTGGGCGTGTTACAGACACAGACCACTGTTCGGTGCAATCACAAACACATAAACAAGGACACCCTTCGCTTCCCTGTCAGCACACATTTGTCATCCAGTTTTCTCTACTGTAATGTGCAAAATAAGATCTTGAGCAACACCTCACTTCTCTATATCATGATAGGAAAATGGGAAATGGGTGCAGTAACTTATTGAAATGTGTACAAACACACATGGAAATAGATTATAGGAGGCCAAAACTATTTTTAAAATTCCAGTGAGCTTGAAAGTCAATATTTGTTCTACTGCACAGGCCGAACTCTCTTTTTCCAGGAACAGTTCTCCAGGCTTCTTGAAGGACACTCAAAGCTCTTCTTTGGATCCTGCACAAACACTGTACAGACTACGAATGTACAATACATCAGTTTGAGTTAATGCTGGGCTTGTTGATATTTACAGATGGCAGTGGCTGAAAAGAAACAATTCTGAACAATGATGCAAGAACCGGGTTAGCACACCGACTGCTGTCGTCTTCATATGTAGCGCACAACACGAGATGGTCACCTTAAGACAAGTACAGGAGGGAGCTGCCCGGGTAAGACATGAGCAGGCGGGAATTCACCGAACAACTACCACTGCTGTGCTCACGTGTACTTTAACTTTGCATTTGTTTTGGACAAAGACCATTTAATGGTTGATTTGCCTGCATCAGATTTTTCTCTTCTCACACGCAGCACCATTATGCAGTATTTACGAACGTTCAGGGCTGCGGCGCACATGTGCAAACATCCATTTCAAACCAGTTCAGATACAGTTATTGTTACAATGTCTTATTTTGAGGAATTTCCCTTTCAACGACAAAATTTAAAAAAAAAAAAGCCTGTACAGGGCGATGACGACGAACACAGTCAAGTTAACTTTAAGTATTTGCATAGGTAGGGATGAAGACAGCGAAAGGGGTTTTCAAAGTATTTGGAGCTCAGCCGAGGTACCATGGAAATAACAGCCTATGAATTAGAGCAGGGCGATATGGCCAAAAATATTTATCAC
>NW_005187406.1:2354163-2420942 GCF_000239375.1 Pundamilia nyererei
TACGGAGTTTAGGACCCAGATTACTCCCAGATTTAAGAGCATCTTAGTCCGACAAATACGACAATAACGACGGCCGCTTGCATGTTCTGCAAAGAAATGTGCTTTGTCGTGTATCTGACGGACAAACACCAAACCAGTTCCACATCACTGAAGTTGCACCATTTTTACAAACCAATTCTGGTTCATCTGTTTCACTCAACAATCGGCCATGTGCGTATGAAAACAAAGGCAATGCGCATGCGCGTTTTACTCATATTCTATCGCGATATTTCATTTTCCTATCGTTGCCTAACTTTATACCGGTATTACCGCGAACAGTATAATATGGCCCAGCCCTACTATGAATGACTATGCCATCCTTAGATCATTGCGCTTGCTAAACTAGAGCTAAAAATAAATCCTCCTGGTGAGACTTCTGAAAAGTCAAACAGATTTCAGATGGTGATTCAGAGGCATTTCTCTACATTATCAATGCTGACTGGAGATGTTAGCACAGTGCGGTGTTCTCAGCTAAAGCCAAACGAGCCACAGAGGATTTTAAGATTAACTAAACTAACACTGGCTTCAGGTTTTATCTGTGTCTGATTATCTGCAGCGTGACAAAGGAAGATGGGTGTGCCTGCTGCCTTAGGCTCTTCTTTCTCTTTCACTGCCTTATAAAAAAATAAAATAAAAAACAGGCTCGTGCCATACAGGTGACATAATTTATGGCATTTTACCGGGAACAGTGTCTTGATTGTCTTGAGAGAAAAAAGGCCTATATAGAAAAAAAAGGACAACATTTCTTAAGCAGAGAGCAGGATTCTAGAGGTAAAACAATAAAACAATTTATACAATATTAAAAGCAATGGAAAGTGGTTTACAATCACAATAGCTTTGCAGGCATCACTGCAGCCACAGAGATATGTACCCACAGCCGTTGCAAACATGTCTGAAGAGAAGGTCATGGGCCACCTTACAAATAGCCCTGTAGAGAATCCCAGTGATAAGGCAGCCACACACACCCATTCTCTTAAACAGCCTGAGATAACTGAAATTCTGTGACCTAGTGTCCACACTGTCTTCATAGAAAAACGCACAGACTGAACATCCCCTCTGATGAACTGCCATGTCATGTAGTCCTGTTTAGGACATGCCTGTTTGGCATGGCACAGCAATAAAAAGAAAATCAAGTACTCTTTTTTTTTTTTTTTTTTTTTAAAGTCACAGCATGCTATTCTTCAGTATGAAACACAGCTCAGCTTCAGCTCAAACAACAGAACAATGTGTAGGGCGTACATGAGAGCTGCTTTTGAGCAGTTTGAGTCTGCAGATTTCTGAGCCTTCAATAGACCAGGTCTTGCAGGACAAAAATGTCCTGCAACTTTTAACCAAAGATAAGACAGGAATTATGTCATCACCCTGCCTCATTCAGCCACAGTGCTGCTCTGCTCTTGTTTCCCACAGACACACATGTGGTGTCGTTTCCTTCCTGGCTGCCTTAGGGGACTTTGCTCAAAAGATCCCCTTCAAAAGAAGAATAGAAAGAAGAAAGAACCCGTACAAACAGACCAGGTAAACCACACTAAAAGTTTCAGTGTGGTGACACCTAAGCAAAATTAAAACTGCGACTCGGAGGATTTATAAAAGCCCCTAATTTCCCAGCGCATTGGGCTGCTTCTTTGGCCTGTTCTATTTTGCATGACAAGCACCGCAATACTGGAAACCGCAGTACTGTTGCAAACTAACCCTACACTAAAAGGCAGAAAAAATAACCTACAGCCTCCGTATATTTCCGTTCCCATGCAACCATATGCACAATGTTTAAGATAACGTGAATAATTCACACTTTACAGTGACACGCTGACTCGACAGAGCCGCCTCTGAATAAACGCTTCCTGCCAGTCTGCATGACTCACACACAGGCTGTTTGGATTTGCTGCACCACAACCTCTAGACATTTTTTATTTTACTTCTATTTGTTTTTTCACTTCATTAGACTAGGAAGGCTGGAAGAGAACATGCCGGTGTTTCAGTAAGCCAGGAGACTCAGTACACTGCGACAGTATTACTTGAGAAATTGGCCTGTCGGCTCACTAACACACTGTATGCCATGCCTTACAATTCAGACAGTATCCGCAGTTAGCTAGAAGGAAATGGCTGAAATAAACACACACCTTGCACAAACACCATACTCACAAAAGGCTAGTCTGTTTAAGCAGCAATAATAGATTTTCCCGACGGAGTGTTATTGAGTGAGACGGCTGGGCTGTTATCGCAGAGGCAAGTGGGTGTGGGTTAAGCTAAGGCTGGATAACTACTTTAAATCTGACAGGGGAGTGAGTTACAGACAGCGACGAACATAAAATATAATGAAGCGCTTTCATGACTGCCATTTCTAGGAAAGGGAATAAATACACATCAAGTTACAGTCAAATGAGCCTTGTCCACGCTTTCCTTACCAAGCCACGCTCTGCTGTCTAGGTCTGGACATCACGAATGCTCCTCAACAACAACCTCCTAACATTTTCTCCAGTTAGCTCGCTCCAGCTAACATGGGCTAACATGCTAAAAACAAGACAGCGCCGCCCCGGGTTTGTGCTCTTACCGAAATATGACGACTTGAAAAGCGAATCCATCCGAGCCGTGGTCTGCAACGAGGTATCCAAATTGCGTCAACGGAATTATGCTAAGTATTCAGTCTTCTTTTATTCGTCTAGCTCTGAGATTGAAGTTTATTTCGCGGACTAAAATGGCTGCGACTGGTCTAGGTTTGGATGCAGAGTGACGTAATGACGTTGTCGGACAGGAAGCTCGGGAGAGGTCGGCAGGGGAGGAGAAGGGTGGTCCTCTTCACTGGGCAGCACGGTCACTCCTTAAAAACCGGAATTTCTCCTTCAAAGTACAGACGATTGCAATATAATGGATACGTAATGGAAACGTATGTCAACAAGAGCAAAACGAACAAAAAGAAAAAGAAACAAACATAAAACTTGACTTTAGTCCTTTGGTATGTTTTGAATATGTTGCATAACTTTCCACAGTGTAGACCTGCACTGTGAAGAGCTGAAATCAGATCTGAAGTGCACATTGTGATATTTTTTTAATAAACAAGTCACGGACACAAGATAATTATCACTGTACATGATTTAGAATGGCCCCATTGTCGTGGAAAACCAGCTTTATTCTGATTCCTGCCCCTCACAAGCAGAAAGTGTATAAACTATTGGGTGGGGCATCTGTGCTCAAAGAGTCATGTCCCCGAGTTCTGATCACTCACATGACACAGAGCCAACAGCATTTAGCATAGAGGGGTTACTTGTACATGTACTGATATCATTTTAAATAAATGTTTGCTGTATTAAATATGAGCATCCCCCACTGTAACAGTATGTTATTACTAACAATTCACTCTATCATTCCTCTCAAAGGAAGAAAAAAATCACGTTAAAGGTTTGCTTAAAATAAATTAAGTGCATTTTTTTTTTTAAAGTTAAATAACAGTTTTTTTTATTAATTATAAAAAGACAGATTTTATTCTTCGACAATATAAAAACAGAAAAACGATAAAAGTCAGTTTTACAAAAACTGTATCTAAACGTAACATCTGCATTTTTTAAAAAGTTGATTTTGTATCCGAATATGTCAAACACTCTTACTGCAATCATTTAATCACAGTGGCAAAATCTTCCTATATCCATATAGTCTGCTCGTCATGTCTGTTTGGTCTTCTGTATGGGCGCAGGGACATTAACTACATTATGCAGGAACTCGTACAGCAGCTTGGCATTGTTAGCGTTTCCGAGTATTTCCCCTAACTTGTCCTGGCTGATTTTGGCTAAGTCGGCCAAGCTGTCTGCGTTTTTTATAAGAGCCCTGTAGTTTTTTGTGTTGACCCCAGGCATTTTCATCAGGAAGTCATAAGGTCCGGGATTGTAGAGGTCTGCCGATTCAGCCACAGTGTCTGACTCGGCCGTTACCGCCTGAGCTGCTGCGGCGTCAGGTTCGGGCTGGCCTCGCTTTAGTTCCAGGAAGAGCTCGGCTGTGGCGTGCGGGGAGGGGCACCACAGTATACGTAGCCGGGGGAAGTGTAACGTAAGCAAGGTGAGCTTTGAAGAAACATCATTTGATGAAATCTCGTGACGGAAATCCGAGCGGGCCGTTAGGGAAAATGGCTTAGCTGGGTCAAACTCGATGAGCAGCACAGGTTTCTTGTAGTAGCGGGTCATCGAGAGGCACTGGGTGTAGAGGCGGCCGCTCTGAAGCGAGCCGATCAGGTCGCTGACGCTTTTGCGCTCGACACATGCGTCCGGCGTCAGAATGTAGTCGCCAACTTCAAGGGTGACCGGCTCGATGTCCAGTCCGCGACGGTGGAGCAAGGATGGCAGCTCACTCCGGAACTCGCGCATGTCCACAATGACTCGTGAGGGCTCTGTGGGCTGCTCCTGGCCACCTGGTTATTGGACAGAAAACGGATATAAAAACACAAACTGGTCCAATGCATAGTGAAGACGATTTAGCACACAAAGGAGAGAAAAATCAAAAATGCATAACAACAGAGACTTGCCTGCTTTGCGGGTGTTGGTGGTGGCATTGGCGGGATCTAGATTCCTAGCAAGGTCTAGGTTGGTGTCTTCTCGCCCTTCTCTCTCCTCTGGGATCACCATAGTAGCTTTTTCCCTAAACAAGAACACAAATACAAGAAATGGTGAGCAAATGACCCTCAACAAAATACACCTAACGTGGCTAACGGGAGAGAAACAGCTCTGACCTGATGAGGTGTTCAAAAGCCTTCTTTTCCTTAGACAGAGCTGTCAGGTACTTCTGTTCTTCGGTCGAGCCACCATAGATGAGGAAGTACACCCTAAGTTGCTTTCCAGGCCGGTTAGCTTTGTAGATCTCAAGCTGGCGCACAAAACTCAGCTCGGCATCGTAAAGCACCACAAAGCTGGGCTCCACCTCATGGAGAACCCGGGTCAAGCTGTGGGGATCGGTGCAGCCTTTCAGCGGGTGAATGACAGTCAGCGGTTCCTTCAGGACGCCGTAATAAGCATCTGATGGCAAGTCTAGCTTGAGCTGCTCTTCCTCGCCTCCGTCTTCATCCGTCAGTTCATCCTCATCTCCGCTGCTGCCCATGACTGCCGCTTCGCCTGTCTCCTCCTTCCCCACCATCTGGGTCAGAGTCAAGGAAGGTCTGCTTTTGCCTTTTGTCGTCTTTGCATTTTTTTTCTGCGCAGGTTGCTTTCCCTTCGTTCCTTTTCTGACCGGACCCTTTCCCTTTTTTTCCAAATCCAGTTCTAAGGCGCCCAGTGCAGCAGAGTCCCGTTTCCCAATCGTGCGGTGGTAGAGCCGGTTGAGCAGCCAGTCGGAGCCGTGCTTGATGTACTGCTGCAGCTGAGCACAGGTCCGGTCGTCACTGGCACAAATCAGGACTCGACCTGAGGGAGGAACATAAGGCAGTTAGAGAAAGATAGATCTTTACAGAGAGATTGTCAGATTGTAATGTAAAAATGTAAGGATTTGAAAAAAATATTCCCCTGAAAGACTAAAAACTACTTTAATGTAAATTGACAATGAAAAGAGAAGCTTTTTTGATTTTTTGATTGATTGACAGGTGCTTTCCACGCCACCAAGACAGCATATTTAGGCCGTGAACTGGTGCACCTAAAGTGAGCTCACACAGAATCCTAACACTGGGGCTAAAGCCAAAGATTTTCCTGCTTCGAAAGCCAGGGGGTCCACTGGGGATAAAGAGGCCTACTCTATATTCTGCAATTGACCCAAATTCTGGTGGACTACTTTTCCTCAGTGTGTACAGGTGTACTGTCAAGTACTGTGCAGCTTCAAAGCAACACCACAACACAAATCAGCCCACCCCGAGGATGACTTTGTAAAATGCCAGCTGTGGCTCATGCTTTTCTTGCAGCTAAAAATAAATAAATAAATAAATAAAAATAAGAGGAACACTTTTTAATATAGCACTGAGTGAGTTATACTTCTGGGATATTGATCTGCTCAGTTTATTAGCAGAGGGGGTTGTTAATCAGTTTCAAGATCATGGAAGAGATTCCAGGAGTCTTACTGGAGGAGAGCTGGACAGGGCCGTAGAAGGTCCATAACCCATCAGCAGGACCATTATCTGCTCCTTTGTGCAAGGAGAAACAGGAGGAGAGCTGCCAGAGCTACGAAATGTAGCTTAAGGGCATCCTTTAGTGGGCTCCATGTACCAGAATTGGCAGGTCCACTGGCAAGTGGAGGCAATATAAACTACTGAGTACTATTTTGAGTTGCATTAGCCTGCAACATCATTTGATTTTCAGGGTTTGTTTAAATTCAGCCCTCTGTAAGCTGATAATTTACATTTCCATCAAACAATGGCATCCTTTCATTCTTAACATATTAGCCAATCTGTATCAGTATAGATTTCGAGCATGATTTTTTTGCCCCATTGAGCTTTGATGTGTTTCCAAAGTGTTGCTTTGTTGGCAGTCTAGATTTCAAATGAGGAGTTTAACTGTGAGCTAAAATTTACAAATCTTTACAAATGACTTATAAAAATCAGATCGTATTATAGAAAATCATTTTCAGACTCATTCATGATGACATTGTAACAGTTGAACATCACTGAGATCTAACCTGGCTCATGCTGAGAGCTCTTGTTCTCCCTCTCAATCTCCTCCAGGACCTCAGTCAGAGCCTCCCACTTTGGGCTCCTCTCCAGCACCAGCTCCCGCTTCACCTCTGAAACCCACACACAGACAGAGCAGTTAGTCATGCCAACATGAATACACAGACAAGTTCTGTGGATATCTACTCTGATATCACCGTATCAGAGATTGGCCAACTACACAGTTACCTGAGGCAGAGGATGGCTTCTGTTTCTCTGCCTCTGCTCCCACTTTAAGTTTCTTTTTGCTCTCGGGAATACGGTAGACTCTGCTCCTGGCGTTCACAAACATGGATGTACTGGAGTCCAGGAAGAGCCAACCTGATGGTAAGAGCGAGGTTGAATGCAAAGAATTACAATTAATTTAGACATTTTAAACTCTTAATGGCCTCCAATCTGGCATTTAAGGGCAGTCAAATAAATGTAGTTTACCCGAATTAGAGCCAAAGATCTTTTGGCTGGAGTGCAACGACTCAAGGAGATTGAGGAAGGTGACGCAGTCGTACTGGGTTAGGTAGAGCAGGAGGACTCTCAGCACCTTCAGATCCTGAACCAGTGCTTTGGTCTTTGCTCCCAGCTGATGCCACAAGGGGTCCAAATAGTGACGGATAGTCTGAATGGGAGTACGGCAAAGCATACAATTGAACTCACCTACAATCAGAGGTGTATTTTTCTAACTCTTCTAGCAGGAGAAGTCACACAGATGTGCTCCAGCTTATTCAGCATCACACGCGGCACCATTCATTATAAAAGAACTCGCAGTTCCTCACAGAACAGTGAACATCTTCACCTCTCACGGCCTCGCTCGGATGCTCTTTCCATATCCAATCATGCCACTGACCTGTTGCCAATTGACCTAATTAGTTGTGGGATCATACTGTATTTGTACTATTTTCAATTTAAATTTAAGAGGGTTTAGATGGATTACAAATCATTTTGCAGTGTCCTGAATTTTCTTTTAGAAACTGGGTTCTCATAAACGCTGTAATAACATTTAACATGCAAATTAAAGAGGTTCATCTCAACCTGCTTTTTTCTCGGTCCAATCACCATAAGCCTTCTTAAAAAACAAAAAAATCCTCCTTTAATAGTTTAATCAAAAGTGTTTTCACGCACTGAGGTAAAATTTGTCAAGGCAGCTTAAATGTGTCGTATATGTTAGTAACACACTGTGAAACCTTTTCAAAAGAATTCCCCAGCGTGTTCTCCAGTGAGAGGTCCTCAGCCTCTAGAGTGGGGTTGTAGCGTTTCAGCTCCTTTAAACAGGCGGTCATGATGTCCAGGATGGAGCTCTGGATGACCCTCATAGCTGGAGTTAAGGACACGTGAAGCTCCACCACTTCTGGTTTGTGCCTGTCCAGCGCTGTGTTCACTGATGCTTGAAACCTGAGTGCAAAGGTTAAAAAAAAAGAAAGTAGTAAAAGAAGTATTATAAATGTTACTACAACAACAAAATACACAAGACAAAACATCTACAGTGAAGTAGTTTGACAGTACCTGGGCCACAAGTAGAGCTTCTTGACAAAGAGGTTTCTCATTACACGCTCCACTTGGCAGAAGCCCGAGGAGAAAGCCGTGGCCTTGTCAGTGAAGGCCTTAATGAAGCCTGTCTTATTCTTTTGTCTGAACAGACGCAGGATGAAGGCCTCCTGGCATGACTCAATGATTTTATGGGCACGATAAACCAGAATACCTAAAGGGAGCGGAACAAATAGACAGTGAAGGTAGAGCCTGAATAATATATCAGCTGGCTGTTAGTTGTTTGATTTTTTGTGACTTTGTCACCTGATAAGTTTGATTTTTCGCGCTCATTGTGGTTTATGCAAAACTGAAATGGCTAAAGTCAAGTTTTCCAAGTTGGTTTTCTTCACAGACCAACTAATGGAGCTGACTGTTCTACTGAGTGAGGCCTGTAATCCTGGAGCAGCTACAGAGCAAACAACAGTGTTTCAGTGCTGGAGCTGTTCCAGCGAATGAGTGGTTCACCAGAGGGGGAGGGAGCTGAATGACTGAGTGTGGTTAGATGCACTTTAAGCAGAATTGCATTGAGCTGCTACCGCTCTCACTTCCTGGATACGCTGGGCCATTGCAGGGGGGGCGCAGTATGAAAAAAAAAAAAAAAAGAATGCTTGGACACTGCTAGCATCATTGACAGGTTTTTGACGGGGTTCCCACACAAACGCAAAGCAGGAGATGAAGCATCGCCAAATATGTTTCCAAACCAACTTCACTCCAAGCCAAATACTAGAAAACACGGTGAAGCATATCTTCCCTTTGGCTTCACCTGCACAAGTGCCGAGGTAGATCTCTGCGACAGAATTAGCTTCCCTTGCATCAGGAGCACGCGCTGGGCTCTCCAAATCACCGACAAACAGTATCCCACATTCTTGATTTTTAGTTCACAAACACTTCTTGTAATGACTAACTAATCCTGACATTTTGGAGATGTTAGCTCTTTATACAGTAAAGTTACAGCGGGATACAAATAATATCAGGCTGATCCTGCCACGATCTGTTTCCCCACAGTTGTTTATGTTTTTAAACCCATTTTGCACAGAGAGGCATTTTTTGAAAAATGTATTGACAGCAATGTTGAATATTATTACACAGGGAAAAAAACAACTACACATAAAATAATCACACCGTGACACCTCTGCCTTTCTAAATGGAGGGACAGCAACTGCTTGTGTCTATGTAAGCGTGTAAAACCTGAAGATAGTCAGATTAACAGTAACAGTATTTTGTCTCTATCTGCCATTCTGCAATTCATCTCATTGAACATTTTTCTTGTAAAACAAAGGGGGGCCCAGCAAAAAAAGTTTGGGAACCACTGGTTTAGGTAGAGACTCTGACAGGTAAGAAGAAACGTGAAGGGACTGCACAAGTTGTGATAGAAAAGTGATGTCATCCATTGCTGGAGTGCATCCATATCATTCAAACAACATCGTTGTTGTTGTCTGAATCCAGTTTAGATCAACACACTGTTTGGATTCCTCCTTTAGCTCACACAGAGATCATCCTAGTGACTGTAGATATAGTGAAATGCGGATGTAGATGAAGGCGTTCTCTAACATCTGCCATAAAGACAGATACAGAAAATCTTTATCTACTTAAACCACAACACCTGTTTAATCTCCTTACTGTATCACATTTCGATTTTTGATTAAGCTGTTCGCTTTAACTGCACTCATTTTTAAGTGTAATTTTTTTTCCCTTTAAGAGCCATATTTATTTTTTGGAGATAAGTTGTTTTTGTCATATTTGTGGCACTGTAACACAATAACTTACCCACATAGAGATAAATAAAATATTTCTCTTATTATTATTTTCCCACAGAAATTGATTGTAACTGTGGCAGTAGTAAGAGGTGGATGTGTATGCCAGAGCATGTTTTCAAACTTTTTCAGCAGTTAATAAATAATACTATAAATACTTGACAGTATAACAATAATACACTGCGTCACAATAACGACATCAGCTGTCTGTCCACCAACTTCCACATCCTGTGAATGGACTCCAACTTCCCAGCCTTAGACTGCAGCCTATTCTCTACCCGCTCAGAGTGACTCTCCAGAGCAGAACCAAGACTACAGTTGCCAAATGCAGTGCAAGAAACTCAAATGAGCTGAATAACATCATGAAACTCATAAGACTGCAACAGCTGCAAAGTAACAAAGCAGCATGCAAGAAAACATTACATGGGAAAGGCCAAAGTTAGCTGTTAGGAGTGACTAACCTTTGCATGAAGGAGTTTAGCTTAACTATATGTCATTCAGTCAACATGCTGCCACTGAATTTTACTGATAACTCAAATGCATAACCATATGTTGCAACTACAAGTACTCAAACAAGTATTGCAATCCAATTTGGACTGCTAGTGATAAATACAGCTGTGAATAAAATGTTCTCATATGAATTTAGCTATGTACAAGTCTGACCTGTTATTAGATGAGCAGGGATGCGGTCCGTGAGGAAGTCCACCACCAGGATTCTGCTGGTGACAAACAGCACCCCTCCCTCGGTGTAAACATTGTAACGCTCAGTGCTCTGGACATCACTGGTCACCGTCCTGGGCAGGTGGGTCACACCCTCCACTCGCAGCTGCTCTGTGAAATATTCCTGAGAAGACAGGATGAAAAGAAGCAAGCTTTTGGTTAAAGCTGTACGCTATGTTCCACACAAACATGAGGTAAAGCTCAGCGGTCAGCCTCTCTGATTATCTGAGAAGGGTCTTCTAACTCTTATTTTAATAATGAGGCGATCACGCTTCTGAGGTTGTAGTCCTCAGCCTGTCAGGTTGGCTGAATACGTTTTTTACAGAATAATTATTCCTTAGTCTTTCACCCATTATTTTTGGCTCCTGTTCTTCTAATGTGTGTATGCAAGTGTTTATGTAGTAACTGATGTAAGGACATTTACACTTCTATCGTTAATGTGTGGTTTTATACCAACTGAACCACTTTGTAATTGTGTGTTTTAAAATGCAATACTTCCTGTTTCAGCTGTTCCTTTTCGGGAGGATCATGTGCCTCCATCTCACCCTATCCCCAACATTCTCCTCTGTCACGCAAGCCCTCTCCATGTCCTCCTTCACTACACCCATGAACCTCCTCTGACGTCTTCGTCTTTTCCTCCTGCCTCCAGCTCTATATTCAACATCTTTTGTCCAGTATAACCACTATACCTCCTCTGCACATGTCCAAACTCTTTCAACCTTTCCCTTCTAAATTTCTAACCCAAACTGCTGAAGTACTCATTTCGAAACCTGTCCATCTTCATCACTCCCAATAAAAATCAGAGCATCTTCATCTCTGCCACCTCTAGCTCGGCCTCCTGTGTTCTTGTCAGTGCCCCATCTCCAAACCACAAATCATAGCAGGTCTGACTACCACCTTGCATACCCTCCCTGACACTCCTGCGGTTATCCTTCTGTCACAAATCACCCTGACACTCTCTGCTTCACCATCAGTTGCTTTAAATGGTCAACCCCAGGTATTCAAAGTCATCCACATTCACTACCTCTAATCCTTGCAGCGTCATTGCTACACCCGCCTCCCTCTCATTCACACACATATATTCTGTCTTTATTTATCTCCTCTCCAGACTTTCTTCCACCTGCTCCCACTACAGATCGTAATGTCGTATGTCCAAAGACACTCCAGCCTGACTTCATCTGTCAATCTGTCCATCACCATTGCAATAAAAAAGACGGGGTTTTCACATCTCACTGCTTTCTCGCTGTCCTCATGCACGATACTACTGACTTCCTCATGCAGTTAACGTTACTGTTATTAAAATTATCTTTCTTAGACGAGCTCCATCACAGAGGGGGATTCTATAACAACTTTCAGATGAAAATAATAAACTATAATAAATTCTTTATATATCAAAAAAAATGTATCAACAATTTCATCTGAAATAATGTATGAAACCGAGATGGCGCCAAAATTGTTAGCAGGTGCACATCTCTTTTATCTTCATCTATTTTAGCCACCATGTCTATGGACAAAAAAAGTGGCCTCTTCCAAATTCTAACATTTTCTTTCTTTCTTTCTTTTTATTTTTAAATGTATGGTTTATGTTAAGGCACTGTTAAGTCAGTTTGCTGGGGCACATCACCTCGCACCGGGTAAAGTGTGAGATAATCATATGAGCTGTGCCTCTAGCTAATCCAGCCTCTCCTAACCTGTTCTGGTGTGGTTGTGTTGAGCAGAAGAACCAGGCTGCCCGGTTCCGAGTAAACCCGCAAGAACTGCAGTAGGATTCGGTCTATCCCCAAGCCTTCAGCCGTTACTAGCAGCCCGTCACTGCCGAAGAGACTCAGGAACATCTCGGTCTCAAACTCCAGCAGCGGCCCCGCCATGTCTGAGCTTAAAAATATCCCCAAAGCGCGGAGGTAAGTAAATTATCCCCGACTTTCAGAGCTAACTATTTGCCCAAAGCGGTCGAAGTCACTGCAAGACAGCCATTGAAGTGTTTTGAAGCAGCATTTCCGGTGAGGCGGAAACAAACGTCAGTGCAAGCGTGACGTTTACGGGCAAGAGCGCCATCTAGTGAAAGGGAGGTTTATAGCAAGTATCATCAGGATAATGTGATGCAATAAAAAAGGCAGTGATGACCGTTCAGAGAGACTCTCAGTGTGATTTAGAGTTAAGTACCAATTTGCACAAAAGTATTTACATGTCTAAATGCAAGTTTTTATAGGGATAACTCTCTCTCGCTCTCGGTAAACATATCATGATGTTTGGCACATGTAGCACATAAATTTAAACTTATTTATTAGTCTACATAAAGCAAAAAATGTCTGGCTTTTTTGTGTTGGTCATCACCAATTGCTGTTTTAGTGGCAGTTGTAATGCATTTGGCGGTTGATTATTCCTGTAATCGACTAACACACACAGAGCTGCAATGTGCTTACATAACAAAACCTGGTGGATGGGCTTTAAAAAGCTCTGTTGTGCCAGCTCTCATGTCTCTGTTAAGGAGAAGGCAAAGGGGACCAAAAAGGATCTTTGCCTACATGATAATACTAAGCCAACCACCGCTATACTCAGGGAGACATACTCATTTATACCTGTGAGACTTCAGGCTTTAATTTAGCCACCTTGATTTTCACGCTGCGATGTACCTACTCCGAGGGAGTTGTTGTGAATTATCTCTGCAGGTCTTTTCTTTCTTTCTCCTCTGTTCTGTTGTATTTGATTAATGATAAGGTTAAGTTATTTATAAGCTTAAGCAGAAAACTTACATGTTTGTTAACTCTCTGTCTTTTCCATCAGGAAACAGAATATCTTCCAATATTCAGATTTTGAATAAATGAACGATAAAGAGCTGTTGCAAACATTAACTAAGCACTAATTAAAACCCACGTTTCAGTGACTGTTCTATCACTAAAGGATGGTATTAATGGTGTCGGTAAGTAAAGGATGAGTGATATGATCTTAGTCAGTGCTTCTCAAATTTTTCACCAATAACAACTTTTTACTGAATATAAACTGATTCTACTTAAACATAGGTTCAAATCATAATAATAGCATTGTCTTGACACTTCCGCAGGCACCAATGCACCACTGCACTATCAGAGATGCACGCTGATAAGCCTGAAGATCACAGGCATACAATAATGTTTCGCCTTCTCTCTTGTCCTCTTTTGTACATATTATGTACAGTCAATGATGAGATATTCAAGGTCTTTTTATTTTATGTTGAGCACCGTTATTCCGAAATTGTTCAATAATTTGTAGACACATCTTTAGGTACGATATGTTATCAGTCAGTACACTACAGTCATATATGTATGTGATTCTTCAAAATCATACTAGAAAACAGACCCGCTGTCTAGTATGATTAGGACTTCTAAATAAATACGCAGCATAGAAACTGTTTTCTTGCTCTAACAAAAGACACAAAAGAGCGCCTCAGTACATCAGTCCTGTGTTTGTCGGTTCAGCAGCTAAATCGATAAATTCAGAGTAATGCATATTGGAAAGCAGAACAGTATGCCTGAAAAACTTACTGCATTATGTGCGGTTACATTTGAAATTCTAACCTTGTGCCTGAATTTTGTATTTACACAAGGATATTTCTGCCACAAGCTGTGAAACAAAAACACAGATTTGCACATCAAATTTCACCAGAATGCAGAAAATAAAGTGTTTACTTTAAAAATTGACATTGCTGCCAACTATCTAAAAGTCTGGAGTTCGTGCAGAATAAAGAGTTAATCACAGATGCAGAAAAATTGTAATTACAGGTTTTTGAAAATAATTATTTAATGTTTTTCATAGTTTACCCAGCTACATGTATAAAGTACCTCTTACATTATTGCTAACCCCACCAAAGCTGTTGTGTTTAATAGAATTGAATCATTACACTTCCAAAATCTTATTAAAAACCTTTCCTCAAGACTGGATGTGAATGTAACAATTTCTATTCCATTCATAAACCACACTCTGCAAGTATATGACAGTCTGTCTGTACCTCAAGGTCTATTAGTAGTCTGTACATATAATCTAATGCTGACATTTCTCTCAAACTGAAGGCTAAGAAGATGTTGTGTAGAGAGAGAAAAATATTAAATCGGGAGCTGCAGCAGTCCAGCCAACATCACAGGTATCTTTGGTGCTAGAAGGGGACACAGCATTCAGCCTGTGCTGCATGGACAGAGTAATGCTGCCGGGAAGGTTTGTGCTTTGAATAGAAACTGAGCTCTTGCACCTGTTTTGAATGTTAGAAGCCTATTAAATGGCCCGCATCAGTTGTTTTCACTCCTAGACATATTGCCAGTAGGCGGCCTCCTCCACCAGCTAGTACACTCTGCAGGTTTTTTCATCATTTAAATTTGAAAGTGACGGAGCTGCTATGCTCTGCTAAATAGGGCACAGCTTGAACCTCTGACCTCTGACATCAACAAGACGTTTCAGCCCAGATCTCAGTGGGTATTTTCTCTTTTTCAGATAATTCTCTGTGAACCACAGAAATTTTTTTGTGGTAAAAATCCCACTAGATTGATTTCTGAAATGCGCAGATCAACCCACCTGCACCACCAACCGTGCCACATTCAAAGCCACTTAAATCACCTTTCTTTTCCATTCTGAAGCTCAGTTTGAACTTTAGCAGGTCATCTTAACCATGTCTACCAAAGTGGCCGGTGAGTGTACATTTTTACTTAGGATTATTTTGGATTTGAATTCCATTCACATTGCAGTTTAGTCTGTAGACCTTCAACCTAGCTGTGAAATTGAATAACAAATTATCAATGTATGACACAATGGGTAAACTGAAAGTGCAACATTCTCATTGTTTAACTACAATGGTGTCTTGAATTGAACGGCATAGTTAATGTTAGCTAGTAGTAGTGTATTTAGCTAACTATAATAGCCTCAGGGCCTTACAAACAACTGCCTGTTAGCTTGCTGCTAAGCTAACTGGTAGCGTATTCGTTAATTTACGTATTTTTATTAAAATCTTAATCAATTCTAGCCAGCACATTATGTGAACTTAAAAGAATGTTGATAGTATTTATAAATTTAGGCAACAATATACCAACAGTAGCCTGCTATATTCAGCATCAAGTATATAAATTCAATGTTTTAAAAACCTAATAATGAAGCTAGGCTAGCTGCATATTTACATCAAAATGTGTTATTAACCATTTACTTAATTTTGATGTTGGTTTGATAGGTTTGCAGGTATTTTTGCTAATTCACCACATTGCATAGTGTTACATTTTTTGATCACCAGTCTTTCAAATAAATGAGATCTTTTGACTGCAGTAGAATCTTTATTTCACATGCTAATGAGCTAGTTATTCCAATTACACAAACTGCCCGACATTCAAGTCAACGTTTTTTGCACAACATAATATGTTTGTGAAGAAGAGTGAATCCTGCATTAGAAGAAAAGTATGCAGACTCCAATTAAATGAGGTCATTGCCTAGAAATGTTAATGTAAGGGGACATTATTTGAATTTTTAATCATATAAAATGCCTAAAAGAAAGGGGGATAAAATCAACCAAAGAAACTTAAAAAAAAAAACACAGCTGAAAAAACTTTAAAAAAAAAAATTGTTATTTTTAGATCAAGTTTCTTTAACTTGAAGGGGAAATAAGACATTAAAAAGAGGATCTGCTACATCTCTTGTCAAAAGTAGTCCCTGGTAACTTAAAACAATGAAATCTTTCAGTTCAAGGGTAACTGTACTACTACACTATTGCAGCCAAACAACACAAAATTGTTGATACTGGTTTGTCCATACTCTGAAGATTGAAGTACTGCACTTTCACAAAAATGCCCATAGAGAGCAGTGGAGCGCTTTCTTTTGCGCTACATCTTTTTTGCAATACATCTTCCAAGACGTGTCTATCTCCTCTGATCAGTGAGTGAGAACGTTCATGTTTGTCCAGCCTCTTTTAGGGAGACGATCCACAGCTCAATGTCAGTATGAACACATGAAGCAGGCAGCTGTGGAAGTGTGGTTGAGAAAGAGAAAGACAAAAAAATGCAACATAATTGATTCAGCTGTCACTTCTGTTTCATGCCACATGGAATTAAATCCAGTGATCCATAAATGTGTTTGGAGGAATGAGCATGTTTCCACGCATGGAATGTCAGGTCAGCTGACACATGTGAACGATTGTGCTGAAAACTGTTCATCTGCCTCTCTTTGCACTAAGCCATATGAATGAAAGGGTACGTTTCATAGCTGATGCAAATCCTGATATCGTAGTTGGTGTGGCACCGATGTAAATGAGAAGAGAACAGCTTGAAATTGATGGCAGCCCAGAGGATAAAATAAGATGAGATATTTAACACTGCCTGCCTGCCTGCAGTGTAGGAGGCAAAACAGAGAGAGAGAAAACAGAAAGAGAAGAGAAAACGGCTAAAGGCCTGATGCATTCTTGCAGCTCTCATTAGGGAAAGACAGAAACAGCAGGGTTAGGTAAATGGGGGGGGGGGGGGGGGGCTGAGAGTCAACAGGGCTCTAAGGTCCAAACTCAAAGCCTCCGGATGTTAACAGACACACACTCAGTTTCTGAAGAAATGCAATTCATTGCTGTATTATTTCTACAATAAATATGCTGGTAGAGTCAGCAGATGCTTAGTTTAGCATAAATATCAGAAATGCTGGGAAAATAGCAAACGCACAGACACTTTCTCTAAAGCTCAATGATTGCTGACAATGCTTGTGAAAATGTTGTGCTTTTATAGTATATATGGTTTATTCTGCAAGACTGGGAACTAGCGATTGAAACCATGAAATCCTTAGGTCAAAGGGTCAGCTTTGTACATTTCTGTATAACCAGATTTTTTTTCTTGAACCAGTGTATAACATCCTACTTTGGCTCCAGCCCTTTAGGTCTAAAAAGCTGTCGGTTGCTGGGGAAAATTGGCCAACCCTCTATGAGTGGTTGCTGAAAGTTGATGACGGTTTCCACTCTGGAATTGATTGCTAAAGCCCCAGTCACGCTGGCCTAAAGACCAGTCTTTGACCATCTTGTACCCACTGGTTGCTAGGTAAAAAATAGATTTTCCCTAACTTGTTTGTAGGTGGTTGATGGAGGTTGCTTGTTGAGATTGGTCTGGGAGGGGGATATGGTGTTGTACTGAAAATGTCCATGTAATTGCTTTGGTCACTAGCATATTGCCATAGTCACCTGTAGTTTGCACTGAAGACAGTGACTTGTCTACAAACACTCACTTATGTTATGAAACCAGTTTCACCCCGGTTCTTTTTATTCCTCGGGCATCCAGAGACGGCACCGGACTCAGTAGTCATTTTCACAAAAACCTTTATTCATCTTCATTCATCTTCAGTTAAGCATGCATATTACATTTACAGATAAGGTGGAAAGTCTCCTGCAAACCTACTTCTAAGTTTATAACAATTCTGAGTTTTTATTAAAGGTACAAGCATCAGCAACAGCAATCCCCAACTGTAGCTTCCTGTCTCCTTTTATGACAGTGTCCATAAATTCCTTTCCCTCTAAACAATTACACACATTCTTAGGCCTATAGCTAAACCAACTGAAACAGACAGACAAATCCTTCCCTATTCCTCCCATCTACTGCTGGACCCTCTTATCTAAGCAAATTTAACACATTGTATTCTAATAATTATTTTCTTGTACTCACACTTCAATTCAATTCAATTTTATTTATATAGCGCCAAATCACAACATAAGTCGCCTCAAGGCGCTTCATAGATACAGAGAAAAAAACCCAACAATCATATGACCCCCTATGAGCAAGCACTTTGGCAACAGTGGGAAGGAAAAACTCCCTTTTAACAGGAAGAAACCTCCGGCAGAACCAGGCTCAGGGAGGGGCGGCCATCTGCTGCGACCGGTTGGGGTGAGAGAAGCAGTAGTCACCTTGTGAAGAGCACACGCAAACCGCGAATAGAGACGGTTCAACTTTAAAGTAAAAATGGTGCCTTTTGAAACATGCTTCAGTGATAAGGCTCTCTTAATCTTACCCTCTCTGCAACAGCCAGCAACCTCCGGCAACCACTCACTAACCGGTAAGGGGAAACACATTTTTCCTAAAGTCAGGTGATTGCCGACCAGTCACCAAGCCTGTGTGCCTGAGGGTTAGTAGCAATGGTAAGTGTAATTTGTTACTTTTTACAGAGCCTGGCTAGCTTGGCTAATATGTCTGTAATAAGTAACTGAAAATACATTGATATTATTAAAAATGGTAATAAATGAGGATGTTTATGTAAGTTTTAATTTGTTAGAAACCTGACTTCATGATGATATTTGAAGTACCACTTCTTTGGTGAAGAGGACTCCTTCGTAGAGGATAACGCATGGGTATGATCATCATATCTTGAATCTGAAACTGCAGACACAAATTAAAATTTGCTTTCACAGCACATAAACACCTACAAGTTCCTATGGCCAGTCTTTAGCCACATACATGGGAACACATGGGAAGAAGAATTCTGTTTAAGTCACCTGCAGTTAATGCAAAATACAAAAAATTTTAAAAAATTAAAATCATAAAATTATGTCCGTATTTTTTGGGGGCCATTAATAAGGTTTTTGTAAAATTTTGTATAATATTGGTAACATGACTCACTGAAAGTCTTTCAGCAATAAGAGCAGTCACGGCTTCAGAAATTGTGAAGGCTAAGCTGAGCTTTTAGAGGAAATAAAAGTACTCCAGCAGCACAGGCGATAGCTGCTGCAGACTGTGCATGTACAGTATAGGCTTTCAAGCTGTCATGACCCTTGTTCCCTCCAGCCCCTTAGCAGAATGTGACTAAAGATTATGGTGCTTGGAAATAGCAGAGTGGCGCCACTGCATACTTGCAAATTGGGATTATTACAGAACACCCTCGGTGCGCTGAAATATAGATGAGGTGGAGGAGCATTTTGGCACTCAGAGTTGGGTCAAGCAGCACCAGTCAAGCAGCTCCTGTGATGCTCAAATGTAATGACATGCACAAAAGCAATTTCTTTGTTTATGTAATGCTGGGAGCTGATTATCAGAAGCAGAGTGACCTACGTTTTTTTTTCCAGGGTTGCAATTTGCATATATTATCACTGAAAACAACAACAACATAGGAATAGACATAAGAGCAGAGAAGCAGAAAAACCCCAACACATTCCTCTCTTGGTCCAAGAGTACAAAAGCAGAAGAAAGTTCAACATTACTGAAGCAAATGTATGGCTTGTATAAGAAAGAAGCGTGAACAAGACTTGCTGCCTTTCACATCCACTTTAGCAAATCACTGTGACGGCGGCTGATAAAGAGGAATGGAATGTAACGTGAGAGCTGAGGGATGAGGGACAGGAAGTTAAAAAGCCAGAAAACATAAACAAAAATTTCCTGCTTCTAATGTTTGCTGAACTAAGTGAAACTGCTGAATTTGTCAAATAGGCATATTAGATTAATAATTCAAGGCGGCTGGTAGACTGGATGTTTGGAGGATGGTGTCAGGAGGTGACAGGGGAGCCACGTTACAGGCTGGAGTGGATGTCAATGACGCATTGAAGGGAATAGCTTCTGTGTGTGTGTGAGGGAGAGACAAAGGAGGAAACACATGAGACTTGTTTGGTGAGAACATGAGACACATATAGCGAAGAAGGGGTTGTGTGCTTGTGAGATTGAGGAGCATGCACAAACACAGAAATACCCACACTTGCAGAGGGACTCACACACAGAGTTTTCAAGATTTATTAGCATATCTCACTCACTACGGATTGGGAAGCTAACTCTGTGTGCAAACCATCCCCACCCCTACCATTCTGTTTGATGTTGATGTGGACTCACGTTTTCTCTCATCCATAAACCAATAAAGTCTTAAATCCCAACAAATCTGGGGACTGTTATCGACCAGTGGACCCAATGCTACACTTCCTGGGCGAGATATAGAGATATGAGGAAGAACAAAAAGCACCAAAGGAGAGAAGCAGAGATCAAGGCAGCTCAAAGGCTAATTTGATCTCTACCAGGGATTTCCTGGAGAGGCGAACAGCTAAATTCTGTGATGGCGAGGAGTAGGTAGAAGTTAGGAGGATGCTTGCGTGGAATGAAAAACCCAAGCATAACTGCTTATGTTAACAAAATACATCTAAAAGCATTTTATAGTCTCATAACTTTTCTAGATAGCTGACTCATAGCTAACTTACAGTAGACATACAGTAGACATACAGATAATGGCAATGGGTTGGTCAAGGTTAGCCGCCCATGTCAACTAAAAGTGACTCAAATATAACAACTATGCCACATCTCTGACAAATGGTGCCCATGTTTGTTTTGTTATTATTGGGCAAAAATCACTGATAACCACATGAGCCACTTCAGGGTGACATCCAGATTATATATTGCAGAGTGCACTGCATGCTAAAAACACTCCCCATTATATTTGGGAGTTTCAGACCATATTTGCTATTTTACACGTGGGCCATTTGCGGCTTACATCAAATCATTGCCTACATGCATTATCTGGGTTTAATGGCTTTAGTAATTTTGTAGCAACTTCAGTAAAATTGTCGTGTATTGTATCTGCCAATTTGCCTGCATACAGATGCTGTGCTTTATCGTCTGTAGCGTCTCATCACATTCACATACACATCTTCCACAAAATGAATTGAATACAACTGCCAGCTTCTTAGAGGAAAATGTTCATCAGTATGCTGCTGATGTGCTGGACTTTACAAAAAGTTGTAAGTGTTTTGATGCCCATTATACACAGGTGAACTGCATCCATCTCAAAGAAAATTATTCTGAACTCGGGTTCACCTTACAACATTTATAGTGGTTGAGAGATGAATACACAAGTCAGAGGTTATCAAACTTTTTGAGGTATTTTCAGCAAGTTTTAATTGTGAATGTTTTGTGTCTTCTTGATATAAAGCAGAAACCAATTAGTCTCTCTTATTATCTGTGGACAAGTGATAGTGATCATAAATTATCATTAAAAGATCACATCTGAAAACTCATTTCAAGTATGTTTTCATTTTGCCTAATTATACCTCTCATTAGGACTGTGTATATACCCTCAGATTGGACCTGATCTCTCTCACACTACTTCTATTTACAAGAAGAAGAAAAAGCAACACATGTACAGTAAATTAATAAATCAGAGCCAGTATAGATACAACACTAGACCTTGTTAAACCAAAGTATAATCAAAATTAACAAAATTAATTTGTTTTACAGTGTGTTTTATGATCGATGGTCAAAAAGTCTTTCAAATGAAGACATACTGACTATTTATTCCTACTGTGTGAAATCTCTGTAAGCAGTCCTATGATTGCGAAGAGGAATGTTTCCACATTAGAAGCCATTGTGAAGCAGGCTAACAGATATATAGACACACCAAAGAAATCAATGTGAACAATAGATTGCAGTGTCTCAAAGTCACGTAAAGTCAAGCCTGCTTCCAGAGACAATGGGTAACTGCAGCCACAAGATAGCAGTAAATTACTGAATGGAAGCAAGCAGACAATAGGAGATGACTAGATGAGCTAACTTTGACTGTGGTAGGTTTTCCTTCATGTTTTAGATTTCACATTTTTAGATTTCACAGGGCAAGCACTGCTTGCCTTGATTGCCCCAGTGAAGAGGCATGAGAGTTAGGGGTGGAGTATGCAGCATCCTCTAGGGCTGACAAAAGGCATTTTCTTACCACTTGGCTTGGTAAAGTGGCCTGGACCTGGCACATATCCCAACTGTTACTGGGTGGTCAAGTACTGTGCATCCTGGAACAATTAACATTCCTTCACAGGTTCAACTGATAGGTCTTTGTTTTTGCTAGACAATATTATCATCCTATTTATAATCAGAATAAATTATGCATACATCTTGCTAACCTACTTAGCTAGTCTTGATGCATTCTCAATCATCCAGGAAAGTAAATCTCCAAAAGTTGATTCTGTTCATCTGGACGTAGCGTTTTGTGGGAGAAACGTTTCGTCACTCATCCAAGTGACTTCTTCAGTCTCAGCTGACTGCAGGTTTCCCCAAATTTTATAAACAGTATATTTGCATAATGACTGAAACCAGCTCACTGAAGGAACAATGGGCTGGGAGGTCAGTTCCTTAATCTTAATTATGCAAATTATGCAAAATTTACAAGATTGGGGAACACTGCAGTCAGCTGAGACTGAAGAAGTCATTTGGATGAGTGACGAAACGTTTCTCCCACAAAACGCTACGTCCAGATGAACAGAATCAACTTTTGGAGAACTACTTAGCTAGTCACTTCTAACCTCAGATCATAACTTTCTAGCTTGATCAGTCATACCTAGTCTAAAAAAGAATCCAACAGGGTCAAAACAGTCAAAATACCAATTCAAGGCTTTAAAAGTTTTGCATAGGTATACATTTATCTAACTTGCACACACTATTTCTCTAGTATTGTGCAAGCTGCCTCACAAGGTTTATTAGCACTTAAGCCATTCGTAAATTGTAACACCTGTGCTTTTCTTTGTGGCTTTCCTTTCCTTTTGAATAGCAAAATAACAGCCATTGGGAGTCAACTGCATGCCCTGGCAAACATCCAGTGAAGTTATTAATTTTATTGGTACCTTTATCTTTTATTCATATCCACAAAATCACTTTGGAAGTCCACCAGGCTTGCTCATTATCAGTAATGTAAAGAGCTGCAGTGTATGTCTAATTTGAATTCAGGCCACCAAGCCTAACTAAATAATGGGGAAAATGTCTTTAGATATATATGGATTTTCAAGACTGAAACCTATTTCTAGAGTCTCAAAGGAGGTAAACTATGGACAAAGTTCACACAGGAAACATCTAAAAAAAAAACCCCAAACATATATTCTCATTTGGATATATCTCAGCTAAAAAGAAGGGCTGCAGTATGGTGCAAGGTGTAGAAGAAGTGTATTTAATGAGTGTCAGTCAAGGTGCTACCATGCAGGGAAGATTTAGGAAAGATGTATATGTGAATTATCTAGAAAACACACAGAAATACACACTTATTAAAACTAGATAGCTGTCAAGTGTCCAATGCAGTAAGTCAAAGGCAAAGGAGGATTTCAAACATTCCTCCATAATCCCTCTTAATCCAAACACTAACATAACAGTAGGAAGTTCTGTCTAATTGAGAAGAGGATGAAAGCCAAGGAGATCCTGTGTGGGAAAAGATATCTGGATTAATTGGTATTGTAGTGCTTATGTATCTGTGTGTGTTTGATTGTTCAGCTGTTTGTATGGGGTGTGTCTGTGTAACAGTGTATACGCGTAGACCTGTGTTTGTGTATTTGACAGGATAATTGTTACCGTATTATATCCCTATGTGTGGAGCCGCCACCTCATCAGTGAACGTTCAGTCATAAGAAGCATGTTTGATTGGATTTTCTTGTTTTAATCACTCTGCCTCTATTTTTGCTTATGGTAGCGGTAATTACAAGGATGGATTAAATTTAAATGGCAACATGTTAAAGGCATGCAATCACCGCCATGAGCACCGTAAACACAGAGGGATCTAGAGGCATCGTTTAAAATGGAAAATAACACACGCTTGCATGCACGTGTGCACAGATCAACTACAACACTGAAACTGCTTGTTGTTGTGGATGGCACATATCAAAGTAAAACCCAGATGAACTTCAGGATCAAAGTTTCCCAACAAAGATTTCATTGTAATAGGATGCTCTACTGATGCACTGAGCATTTCTCCTTCACTCATCTTTTTCACTCTCTGTATTTCTCTTTCCTCTCTTCTTTTACCCTAACCCCAGCTGGTCTTGGCAGGTGGCCACTCCTCTTTCAGCATGGTTCAATCAGAGGTTTCTTCCTGTTAACAGAGAGCTCTTCCTTCCCACTTTCACCAAGTCCTTGCTCATAGGGTAAAAATTTCTCTCCTGTGTTGTTCCATCATAACAATATTCCAGGATCAATATTCCAACTGACCAATCATGTTGTCCGAGCATTCAGTTAGCATTAGCCAAAAAGTTAGCTGATGCTATTAAAAGCTATCACTATCAAACCTCAGTAATGTAAATCTGACAAACAAGAAACTTAACTTGGTAATATAGTTATGATATTGTATAAATTAATAAAGAACAAACCTGAAATGCTTTCAATTTGTTCTAGAAGAGCATTTTTAGAAACATTTTAATCCTTTTTTTCTTGTTCCTCCACATTTCAAAGATACAGTCCCGATCAAAAGTTTAAGACCACTTGAAAAATGGCAAAAAATCCTGTTTTGCATGGTTGGATCTTAACAAGATTCCAAGTAGAGCTTCAACGTGCAACAAGAAGAATTGGGAGTGAGACAAAACATGCAATTTATTGAAAACAACGCTTAAACTGTAACAGGTTGTTTTACAGCTGAGCCAACAATGCAAAATAGGATTATTTGAGTTTTCATTGGTCTTAAACTTTTAATTGGGACTGTATGACATCACAACAACGTGACTGATAAATTGCAATGTTGATCCTGGATAAACATGATGATGATGCAGGACCAACAGCTACATGGGGATATCAGATAGACCACGTATAGGGAGTCATGTGATTGTTGGGCTTCTTTATAATACTGTGGTGTCTTTGGCTTACAACATAAAGTGCTTTGATGTGACTGCTGTTATGAATTGGCACTATATAAATAGAACTGAATTAAACTGAATTGAATACAAACACATGGACATTGCTTTGGCCATCAAGGCATTATAAAGAGTCCTTAAGCACTTACTTTTACACAGCTCACAGTGGATTCATGTCAAATTCATAAGCTTGTTGATTTCAAGCAAAGGTACAAGTGATGAATTATCATCATAAAAACATAATAACAAGTAATGACTGATATAGTGTTTTAAACAGATTATCCAAATAGCATTAATGTGGTCACTTTGATTGATGGACTAGCTACTTTGAAGTCTTTCAGACACATTTGTCTTTCAGACATTTGTCCTTGGTGATTTAATATAAATTGCCAACAAAATAGCAAATATAAGAGTGAAACCATGCATGAAGATTTGTGGATTACAAAATGAAAAGCAGGCTAACTTGTAGGCTTGATATTAAGTACAGTGTTTCCCTGGGGTGTATGTCCTTATTATTCCCATTGCTCCCCATGTTTTCTACATGTTCCCATTGACTCAGGCTCTACTACTTTTACTGTTGATAAATGTGACTGACTGAGCAAGTACATTAGGTCTGACCTTTTCTTCTTTTCATCCTTCTCAGAGAAATTGAGGTATATTAATATCTAGAATGATTGTAACCTCGCCTCTCAATGCCTCGCCCTAGAGGCGCTTTCAACGATGCGCGGCAAGACAGCAGCCGTCAGTTTAGTGTGTTGGTAGTGTGCATCTTGGGCGTTAATGTTCCCTACAGTTTATTGCTTAGTGAAATGGCTCCATTAATGTCAAAAGCCACAATAATGGTAGGCAGATGGGCTGCCATGTGCTAAAACCAGCTAAAGGTGGTGAATGACTGATAGACACGAAGTCAAAATGTCTACCTGGCTTTATATGTGTGTGCCTTTTTGTACACATAAAGCCTTCATGTGTGTGTCTTCTTAATAAAATTAAGCGTGTTAACACTGTGTGTGTGTGTGTGTGTGTGTGTATGAGACCATATGTGCGTCCTGGGGGATGGTAGGCAGTTTTGAGACGTGCTCACCTCGATTCAGCTGTTACACTCTGCCGCTCCTTGGGGGACATACTAGTGAAGGCAGAGTGCTGTGATGACAGTGCGAAATGGCCACCATGCTACAAATAGCTTTGCTTGGCAAAAGAAACTTTAAGTTAGTTAGCAGTGGCCTGAAGGAACGCTGAACTTGATGTGAAATATATCTGCCTCTGCAACTGCAGCATGCTGATGAAAAAAAAGAGAGAAACAAGGCACAATGCTGTTTGTGAGAAATGATGTGACTTCTGAGACTGCTGACACTGATACTTAGGATCATAAGGGTATCTATCTATCTAGATATAAGTATTTACACAAACACACATATACTCTATCTACCCTCTTCCCTAACAATAGTCCAGCTGTGGCTCAGGAGGTTGGGCAGTTTGTCTCCCAATTATATGGTTGGTGGATTGATTCCCCAGCTACTATCCTTGAGCAATACAAGGAACCCCCAGTTTCTCTTGATGTATCCATGGAGTGTGCAGGTATAGAAAAAAGTGCTTGTATGAATGCAGGAGGCTGGGTGACTGAGGCTTGTATCAAAAAGCAGTATATATATGTACAAGTATTTAACATGCACATCTATATCTTCATCATGGTAAATGGACTGATTCTTATATCCCGGAGTATTCAAAGCACTGTTTACAACATGCCACATTCACCCAATCACACAAGCACTTTCTCTATATGTAGTGCTTTCTAACTACATTCATACTCCGACCGATGCATCGGAGAGTAACTTGGAGAGTATCTTGCCCAAGAATACTTGACATGCAGACTGGAGGATCCAGGGATCGAGCCACCAACCTTCCGATCAGTAGGTGACCTGCTCTACCTCCTGAGCTACAGCCACCCCGAGACAGTGCAACATCGGTGCTCAATAAGTAAATAAAACATGACTCCTGCAACTAACTCTAGCTGAGTCCAAGAATTAAAATCATAGAACTGAAAATTAGTGGAACAAGTTGAGTTGAAACTGAGATATTTTATGTAATAAAGATCTTGTGCAGATACATGCTGCAGTTAGTGATCACATTTCAACACAGGAGCTACTACATACTGTAGACTAATTTGAGTACTTGATTCAATTCATTTCAAATCAATTAGATTTTATTTATTTGGCGCCTCATCACCTCAAGGCGCTTTATATTGTATGGTAAAGATCCTACAACAATACAGAGAAAAACCCCACAATCAGAAGACCGCATGCTAGCAAGTCCTTGGTGACAGTGGGAAGAAACCTCTAGCAGAACCAGGCTCAGGTAGGGGCAGCCATCTGGGGGTGAGGGGAAGGAGACAGGATAAAAGACACCCTGTGGACACTTAAAGTTTGACTTGTCGAGCTGTCTGACAGTACCTTAAATGGTAAAGTGATCATATAATTCAAGCCTCACAGAAAACACTGTGGGTTTTACCTCTGAAACTGATGCACAGGCGTCAGTATAGCAACAATTTGAAAAGCTTTCTTCTAGTTCTGGGAGTTTATGTGTCCATTAATGTGTGAAAATGCTGCTTAGCTCCAATGGCTCTTCAACAGGTGGCCGGTCTTTGCGACTGAGCTAACTTTAACATATAGCTTTGGTTTTGTGATCACAGGAATCGCAGGAGGCCGGGGCCAGATTTGCACATCAGATGGGCACAAATTCTGCACGACTGTGGTATTTAGGTGCAGCGGTAGTTTCAATGATCCAGCATACCCCTCGTCTGGGATGCCTTCCAAGCTTTAATGAATTCTGGTTTTCATTTGAAATATTTGCCCTCGTTACGCTGCAATTAAAGTGGATGTTTCTCAGTTTCGTGCAGCTGTTTCGATTCATTGTCTCGGACTCACAAACATCGCTCTCGGTGCAACTCTGACACGTACGGAGATCTGCAGCCAGGCGGGCGCAGGTGCTCCTTATTGTCCTGATGAAACACTGCTGTCTCCGTGCGCCTCGCAGCCACTACGTTCACATCCTGTGTGCTGGTAAATAACAGCACTCGGACATTTTTAGTCAGCAGGTGGCTAGTTGAAACAATCTTCCTTCTTCACTTTGAAAGAGAGTGGGAGTCCAGTTGGTGGTGGTGCGAAGAACAGTATTGTGGGTAAATGTCACAGAGAGCCTTCTGTTCCATATCTGACTAAGTGAACGAAGGAGAAAAAAAACACTTTGTGTTGGCTATGACAAAACAGGCAGATAGAAAGAGCTGCTGCTGAGTAGGACAACAAGCTGACTTAACAAACACATACCTGCAACTGCTGATTGTTTAGTGGGAAACATCTTTTTAGGGAAAATAGACTCCTGCCTCTTGCCTTAAGCATCATTCCATACTGTACAGTCTGTCCCCTCTGTGCTGTGAGCACATGCAGAAGGCACACTGAGGACTCATCCAACCAGTGACTGTTGCAGACATATGGCTCACTTCCTGTTTTTGTGTCTAGTGCTGCACTCATGTCATGTGGGATGGAGGGCAGACATGGAAAGTTTCTCATGTTCACAACTTGCAAGCGCTATTATGTTAGAATTATGCACAGAAGTTGGCAGTGTCCTGATCCCAGGTCAGCTGGCACTTTGTTATCGCTCCGTAGTTACACTGCTCCACGACTATGCTCATCTCTATGCTTTTTCCTGTCAAAGGTTGACTTTAAAACAGCAACAGCGGCTTATAATAACTTGAAGTATGGACTTGAAACAGCGAGGTGATTTGACCTTTTAAAAATGACCAGCAAGAGGAAAAAAACAGGTTTATCAGCGCTGCTAAAATGTTCACTACTGCAACTGCGGTGCCTGTAATACAATTAAAAGACTGAAATGAAAATTTGTACGTTGTGTTGACTTGTCTTAATATAAGAAATGTTAAGAATTCATCTAGAGAATGGGTGCTTTATGAAAAATAGCCTTGGTCCACTCCATCATTATGTTTATGGTCGTGCCCTTTCTGTCTTTCATTCTACTTGTCTTCTCTCGCTCATGATATCTAACGCCAGCTTCTCAAACACTCATCACTTATTTATTTCTTCTTTTTAGCCCTCAGCCTTTATAACTGTGTATAGTTGGGAAGGGGGTTGGGAAGCGTATCTGTAACCGGAAGGTCGCCGGTTCGATCCCTGGGCTTTCTGTCCTGGTCGTTGTGTCCTTGGGCAAGACACTTTACCCTACTGCCTACTGGTGTTGGCCAGAGGGGCCGATGGCGTGATATGGCAGCCTCGCTTCTGTCAGTCTGCCCCAGGGCAGCTGTGGCTACAACCGTAGCTTGCCTCCACCAGTGTGTGAATGCGAGAGTGAATGAATAGTGGCATTGTAAAGCGCTTTGGGTGCCTTGAAAAGCGCTATATAAATCCAATCCATTATTATTCTGAGTCTCAGAGCAAGGTCAGATTAGAGATATGGTCAGTGCATCAGATTAGGCTACTAACCGAACGTCCAAAAATATTGCATTTTGTGGGACTGATTGACCACACGTTGCTCCCTTTCATGACTCTTGAGATATGGATGGAGATTCAAAGGAAAGGAATCAAAAGAGTATTCCTCTTTAGCTTTGCCACATTTACAGCTGTACAAAGCTGAGCGGCAGTCGACTGTTAGCGGAGCCTCTCTTTTCACATTGGTCAGCTTCACAGAAGTGACAGATCTGTCACATGACCCCAAAAGACTCGAACTTGCTAGTCTTTCTGTTGGGAAGTGTCCCAGATTCAGCATCGGTTTTCATCCCATTATGACACACCGGTCAAAATAAACGAAACGTAGTCTTTTCCGACCTAAACTAAAATCCCACATTGTCTGTGTCAGTCTATAAGTTGGATGATACTACATATTCTGAACCCAGCATTAGTTTAACTCTGTTGCTCATGTTCAAGATCAGTAGTGACCCAGCCTGATCCTCTGTCAGCCCAGCTTCATCTGACCCCAGCCCGTCTGCTCCACACTCGGCATGCCCCTGTGTGCTCTCATCCCCGACTTGCCAATCTGCTCCCTCAGCCAGTCTGTTCTTCATCCAGCTAACCCCTGCCAGTAACCATCTCCCTGTTGCCCCCTGTTCCATCTCTGACTTTCAGCCACGACATCACTCAGCAATTAGCTGACACAAAACACGATCAGATCTTGTCTGATCTGATTTTAACGGTGTACCCATGCACAAATCCATGCATTAATCTTAGTCTAAAGAAGTACTTTTGGTTTCTGTAGAAGTGCAAAGCTTGCCTGGAAACCAGACCTCTGCACTTTGAAACCCAGAATTTTACAAAATTACAAAATCAGTGCATGAAGCACAGACGCAGCAGAAGTCAGGGGAGCACTTGAGGTGCATGTTGCACACATGAAGACCATGAGTGGGTGCAAAAAAACATGACAGTACAGACGCAGTGTAGCTGCCAGCTGAATGCTAATTTTGGCCCATCCTCTCTACTGTTATTAGACTGAAAACTTCCCTTTTAGATAGCACTTACAGCTAGGGCTGGATCCGGTGACCCCGAATTCTCACTTAGGCATAGGCTGCTGGGGGCTTCCCATCGTGCACTGAGTATTTCCTGTTCACTCTCAGTGTGTTTGTACACCACTCTGAATTTACTCATTAGTCATGGAGGATTCCTGCCCCTCCCTGAGCCTGGTTCTGCTGAAGGTTTCTACTTGTTAAAAGGGAGTTTTTCTTTTCAGCTGTCGCCAAGTGATGGCATACAGAGGTCTTCTCTGTATTATTGTAGGACTTTTACTTTGAGATGACTCTTGCTGTGATTTGGGACTATATAAATAAAACTACATTTAATTGAACTGAATGTCCCCCCCACTGCACCCCACTGATACTCTTTCATTAGAAACTTCATACTGATACTTCATACTTATACTGATACTATACTTATGTACTTATATACTGAGCCACATCTCTAAGTCCAACTTACGGCTAGACGATGAGGCAGAGAGTTTTGTTTTTTTTAAATTACCGTAACTTTTGACTTAACTACCCCACAATTATGCTTTGGACAGGTAAACCAAAAACAAGCCGGTGACGAGGCAACAACTCCATACCTAGAACCACACCGTCGGCACGGCTGCGAAGTTTGACAGTTGAATTAGAGCACACTCTAGTTTAATACCGGTTTTGTCAGCTGTCTGGCAACAGCACAGCACCTTTGAGACTTTGGAAAAATCTCGACGTCTCGCTCCCTGACTTACCAGCAGGGCACATGTCATAAAGGTTTAAAAATAATTCTTTTTAGTATACTCTATGGACTGCTTCAAGTGAGTCATTTGGGTTCAAAAACGTTCCTCTGGAACTTGAATGAGAAAACGGCAGCTTTTAGTTCAGGAAGGAAGACAATTATCATTTAAATTTTCTCATCACACCCGGTCTCCACCTCTCAAATATTACCCACAGAACTCACTAAGTTACGTGCACGTACACCACTGTCGACCATGATTAGCCAAGCTGGCACACTTCTTTACTGTCTTTGCTATCGTTGCTGCTTCACTGCTCCACCATCGGGGTCTCTCGCAGACTTTCATTGCCGTGACTGCGGGGTAGACATGTAATAAGGCCAAATGTGACATATCTTTTAAGGTGTATCAAAGCATTTTCATGTTGAATTTGAGGAGCTGCGGCCATTCTGTACTACTGTGTCTCATCTGATATCAGAGAAATAAGAAAACAAGGAATATGAGTAACATTATTTATGGCATTAATGCAACAGTTGGGATACATCTGTGACCGGTCAAACTGAGTGGGTGAAACCAAACAGTCGCATTAAATAAAGCGAATCGTGCTCATTTTTGACCCCAGTGATTTGTAGAACGATCAAAACACACCTCGGCTTGGTGAGCGAGCGAGGAGCGCTGATCCCGGCCAGCTCTCCCAGTCTGTCTCACTGGCTGCAGGCCCAGAGGGCAGGACACAGGAATGGATGGGCCTGTCGCCGCTTCTCTGCTGCCCAGATGGCTCGCGCTGTCAGCGGGCCCACCGCCATAATGGGTGGCACCCTGACGTCAGGCCATGATTCGATACGCCAAGTTTCATTTGCTCCTGCCCCTTCCCCCCAACACCTGTGGACAGCGTGGAGAAATGAAGTGGTGGCGATACTGGAGCCCGGCCAAGTGTGTGCATCTCTGTTCTCGTACTCGTCTCCTTTTCCGAGCCAAGTCTCATACTTGCAGCAGGAGGATGCAAGTAGGCTGATAATTTACATTAAATACACAAGGTTTAATGATATTGCACCATCTTCTGAGCACGTTATTGTCATTCAGTTGTAGATGTTCACATCTACATTCATGGGCTGCTGTGGACACAATTTGCACAGCAACAGTGAAACAAATTATTCTATGTAGCCTGAAATCTTACATCAACTCTACATTTCCCATCAGCTCACTGGTAAGTTTGATTCACAGAAAGGAGAATGAATGTTGGGATTAAACCTGTTTCTACAATAAAAATAAAACATAATTTTTTCCCAGATTTATGAGGTTCTCGCTGGACGTAGAGAAAAAGCCTTTTTATGCATGTTTGTATATGTATTAGAGCCCTGCCTTCAGTTCAGGAGATGAGGCTCAATTAATTTTAAGTTTATGGAAGACATGAGTTTGTTAAAAATGTAATTACACCCTAATCAATGTATATTTATTCTCAAACCCAAAACGTTAGTAGCTGTCTCTATAAAGCTGCTGAGTTATGTGGTTAAACTGGAGCTTCTGGGTAATACGTAGCTGTTTCTAATGAAAAGGTTCCTTCCTGGGAGCAGAGCAGACGTGACCAGATGTTTAATTCAAACAAACCGCTTTCTTTTAAGCTAATAATCATATCACACAATTATCAGGACGTATGCCACAACCAGACAAATCCTTTTAGAGAGCAATTCTCAGTCTGGGTCTAATTTTTGATAAAAGTCTCAGTGCTCTCATTGTTTACAGCACAAATCTCCCATTTACTGCAAGTCCCTTCAGACTTGCGCATGAAGTAATTTTAGAGAGCCAAACAACGTGGATTTAAGTCCTCGAGTATTATAATTCAGAAGATTTGTGTTGTGAAATTAGTTTTTTTCATTACAACAATAGGAATGAGAGCCCTATCTATGGGAGCATGTAATTTAACTGCCTCGGCTGTCACCGCTTTGAGCGTAAGAACTGTGATGAAGGGTGCCGAGCTGAATGTCGTTTCTTTGCTTTGCCGACTGGTTGCTTCACCTAATGCTCTGTCTGCTTTGTAATTTTCCTCGCGCATCCAACAGCACGGAGGACGGCCAAATTATTCTTGCCACCATGTAATGATCACTTCTTGGATTCCATTAGGACCCAAAATATAAAATAACCTCTTTAGTGTGTCCCTGGTGATTTATTGTTCTCACTTTTGAAATGTCAGCCCCACCCCTCCATTTCACGCTGTCACCCTGCCTGTAAGATTCTCCCGGGTGTTGGAAAGCAAGTGACCCATGACCCGCGTCCTCTACGCCCACTTCTGATATGCTTTCGCGTGAGAAAAACAGTGTTGTGGAAAAGGCTTCAATGCGCGTGTAGTCTGTTTTATAGGTACGTGTGTGTTTCTTTTCTACACCTGTAAGCGTTCCAAGACACTGTGACAGCACTTTACATCAAGAAACAGGAACTAGCTTTCATCTGTCACTCTGTCACAGTAAAACAAACGTGTAGGAACTGAGCAGGAAGCACATTTGTACACAAAGCTGCCATCCTATGGGAACTTTGTGTGTCTGTGTAAAAGCCTTTATATTATTTCAAAGAAATGACACTGAGCAACAAAAAAGCAATAAAAGTATTGGACTAAAAGCTTTGTGTGGGGAATATTTGGAATATTTGACTAGAATTCTACTTACGTTTGAGGTGTCTGTACTTTCATGTGAAAATACCACATTTTAGCACAATCCCTGCTGACGTGGTATGTCTATGATCCCCCGGATTTGAGATTAAACTACAAAATGATGGATTACAATCATCATTATTCACCTTTCCCTTTGAGCCAGGCATGATTCTGCTTTGTGGAAAGGTTAAAAATGGGTATTTATGTGAAAAGGGTACTCTTAAATACTGGATCAGTGTACATCACAAAAACATGGATTACATTTTGCCATGAGGGGTATTTTAAAGTAACATGGCATAGGGGTTTATAACATCCCTTAATCTTGTTTATACATTATATGGCCAAAAGTTTTTACTTGACTTTACATCGAATTTAGGGGTTTATTTAGAGCATTCACTATTAAATATTCCACAGTTCACTGTTAGTGGTTTGATAACAAAGTGGAAGCAATTGGGAACGACAGCAACTCAGCCATGAAGTTGTAGGTCATGTAAAATTACAGAGCGGAAACAGCAGATGCTGAGGCGCGCCGTGCGCAGAGATCACCGACTTTCTGCAAAGTCAATCGCTACAGACCTCCAAACTTCATGTGACCGTCAGATTAGCACAAGAACAGTGTGTATCGCTGAGCAGCTGGATCTGAGCCGTAGAATGCATTGGTGTGAAGCACGCTGACATGTTCTCTGGAGTGGCTTCTTTGTCTGGCAAACCAATGGACGAGTCTGGGTTTGGCGATTGCTAGGAGAACAATACTTCTCAGACTGCATAGGGCCATGTGTAAAGTTTGGTGGAGGAGGATTATGGTGTGGGGTTGTTTTCAGGAGTTGGGCTCAGCCACTTAGCTACAGTGAAAGGAACTCTTAATGCTTCAGCATAGCAAGACATTTTGGACAATTTCATACTCCACACTTGGTGGGAACACTTTGGGGATGGCCCTTTCCCACCTTCCCAACATGACCAGTTCACAAACAAGGCCCATAAAGACGTAGATGAGCAAGTTCGGTGTGGAAGGACTTGACTGGCCTGCGCAGAGTCCTGACTTCAACCCGACAGAACACTGGATGTAAAAAATGTTGTCGCTCAAGCTCATATGCGTGGTTTTCCACCTTGTCACACAATCATGACATCTGTTTTTCAGCAGTAACAGATTCTAATATTTACTCAGAAAGAATTTGAACAGTCGATATGTCTGATACATTTTCATGTGAATCGAGGCGTTGCTCGATCATGTCGCCCTGGGTCTCTATTTTCTTCCATGTCATAAATAACCAGTCCTCGAGGCGGGTTCAATCTCACATCAATCAGACCGCCCAAAATGGACATTCATTTGCTCCGACCTGAACGGCACAATTGTGCTCATGCAGAGACCCTGCAGAGCCGTGGCTCTCAACCTGCGGGGAAGGCACACCTGGTGGCGCATAGAGCCGCCGCAGGGGGTTGCATGGACGACCAGCAGAGAAGCAAACTTTAATGAAAAGGAGTACGAGGAAAATAAACAAGACTTCGCTGATGTTATTGTGCTGACCTTTCCCTCGCTAAAGTTTAACTTTCCATCCCTTTGTTCCGCTTTCTTTTTTATTGATTGATTAAAAATGTGCAACTGTTTGCAGGTCATATTGGATGAAGTTTTGCTGGAGAGGAAGAAGAATAGTCATCAATATATTCTGAGGTGGTTCATGTATTCAGTCTCAGTTAGGCCTGCACAGTCTGAGGAATATCTTGAATGCTGGATTGAATTGGTCAGTGCTGTAATCAAAGTTTGTTCATAGCTGTACAACTCCAAGGTTTTTGTGGATTAAAAGGTAAGAAAAGTGTTTCTTAGAATGTGTTTCAGGCAGTGATGGCGATAAAAATACGATACCAATCTCACCAATCTCAGTCGCTATAAAGAAGCTGGTGTTTTCTAAAGGTGATGGACATCCTGTGTCTTCACTGATTATTGGAGAAGTTCTTATCAAAAGTGTTCTTTTGATTATGATATAAATTTTCTGCTTTATGACTTCCTCTGGAGGTTCACAGAATATCCTCAATTTGCTCTGAAGAGTTGCCAAGTAACATCCTCTGTCCCTCAAAGATGTGCATGCTGAGAACGTCACCAGGCGGCGTCCAGCTGAGATGTTCTCAGAAAATCAAAACACTAGCTGAGACGTTCCCTTTTGGATTAGTGCGCAGATAGCACCTGCTTCCTGCTGTCCAACTCCATCATGGGGCAAATTTAACCAACATTGCTTCTAGACTGAACCTAGATCTGCTTTAGTGAACCATTGCTTAAACGTTACAGTTTTATAGGAGTATACATTCAGCGCCCACTTTATTAGGGACACATTGTTAGTCCAAGTTGGACCCCTTCTTGCCCTCTGAACTGCCTTTATTCTTTGTTTCATCCATGCAACAAGGTGCTGTAAACATTCTTCAGAGGTTTTGGTCCATGATGACACAATAGCGTTGCACAGTTGATGCAGATTTGTCAGCTGCACATCCAGATGTGAATATTATGTTCCACTGTATTCCAAAGGTGGATTGAGGTCTGATAACTGTGGAGGCCATCAGAGTCCAGTGATTGGAGCTTTGTCACATGGTACATTATCCTGCTCGTAGCAGCCGGGACAAAATGAGGAAGCTGCAGTCATAAAGGGATGGATATTGTCAATAATAGTACTTGGGTAGGCTGTGGGTTTTAATCCATGCTCACTTGGTACAAAGGAGCTCAAAGTGTGTAAAGAAAATATCCCCCACACCCTTTCACCACTAGCACCAGCCTGAATGTTGATGTAAGGCAGGTTGGAGCCATGCTTTTATATTGTTTACACAAAACTCTGACCCTACCATCCAAATGTTGCACAAGAAATCCAGACTCATCAGACCAGTTAATGTTTTCCAGTCTGCTGTTGTTCGATATTTGTAAACTTGCGCAAAACGCATATTACAAAGTCAATCTAATAAGAGGGAGCCCTCAGCGCCAACTACATATATTCTTAATTTTGCATAAGATACTGGGATATTTATAATTGGAGCTATTTTGTTCTTTTTGTAACTTTGTAATATTTTGTATCATTTAATTTAGTTACTTACTGTTCTGTCTTGTAGCAACTGTGAGGACATAATTTCCTAAGGGGTTAATAAAGTATTCTGATTCTGAGCTAAGAGTGACATCCGATGTGGTCTTCTGCTGTTGCAGCCCATATGTTCCGCATTCAGAGATGCTCTTGTGCATACTTTGTTTGTAATGAGTGCTTATTTGCATTCCTATCAGGTTGAAACAGTATGGCTGCTCACTACATTTTCTCTTTTTCGGACCATTCTCTAGAAACCCTAGAGATGGTTGTGTCCATTCCAATCCCAGTAGATCAACATCTGGTACCATCTGGGTCAACTACCATGCCACATTCAAAACTACTTAATTATCTTTCTTCCTCTTTCTGAATAAATGGAATTTAAGTTTGCAGGTCATCTTGACCACGTTGACGTGGCTAAATGCACTGAGTTGTCGCCATGTGATTGGCTGATATTAGGACTTGAACACGTGTAACAAAGTAGCCATCGACTGTGCACCTTTAAAACGTTTTCTACGTGTACCATTTCTACTTCCTAAAAAGAAAAATACGCCTTGTTTACGAAAAGAAACTGGCCTATCTTGGTTATAAAAGTCTAAAATATAAGAGGAGGAGTTCAGAGATGGCTCAACGTTGTTTCCTGGGAGCGGATTTCAGAAGTGTCCAAAGTTCTTGTATAATACAAATTAACACTATATCTCACTACCGTTTAGACACATGCATGAGAAATTGTTTGTGTGAGCTGAGCTTGTAAAGTGGTAACGGCTACAAATGAATGAACACACAAAAAAAATAAATCACAGAGTTAGTCACTGTTAGAGAAAAATCAACATTTATTATAAAAATACAATTGGCTGTCACAGTAATATTGTTCAGTATGGTCATTCGTTAGAATTCAACACAGGAACAAGTCAAAGTTGTGTAATGCCATCCCCCAACACACACATATATATATATATACACACACGCACACATTTATGGAAGAAACATGCACAAAAACAAAATTTAGACACACATCCTCAAAACAGATAAAAGAACAAAGTGGCTGAGCTCGTCTACCGGGGAGGATATAAAAATAGATAAGGACATAAGGTTCCTTCTCAGACAGGAAATGAAGGAGATGGACTCAGTCGTCTTTCACACATCACACTCATTATCCATTCCTCTCAGATGCCGCCTCCTCCCTCTATCGCACGCCGACTTTTTGGAAAAGAGACCGAATCCGTCAGTGTGAAATGAGGTCAGTGATCACATCGCCGATGGAAAATCACCTACAGTACCCACCAGACCAGGGACGAACACGAACACACACACACACACACACACACACACACACACACACACACACACACACACGAGGAGTAAGTAGACTTTCTCTCCGACACTTGCAGTCTCTCTCCGAGACACACACAGATGTGTTGCTAAATGGTTGCCATGACAACTGTTAGGTTCCCAGTCGGTCAGGGAGAGTGTGAGAGTCTGTGTGTGGAAAGTGTAATTGAGTAGAGTGATTTAGGGCTCACAAAGAAAGTCATTTAGTTTCAGAAACGTCCATTTTAAAAGACAATTCCAGGACCGTTGGCTCCCAAATAAGCCTGCAGGGAGTCGAGCGTTAACGCTGTGACTAAACGGTCAGGAAATACTGTCCTCCTCCTCCCGCGGACACACCGCAGCACCGTCACATCATCGGTCTGACACCTCCTTAAGTTTGGCTTTCATCGGACAATTGCACTTCATTTCTTTATTTACGTCTCCGGGTCTGGTTTGCTGCGCAGACGCTGACGTGTGCGGATTAAAGCGAACTAGGTGTGCTTGAAGTGTGAGCTGCCGCATCCTAAATTTCGACTCAAGCTCCAGCCTAATGATGAAATATTTTCATCTGAGCCGCATCACAGCGTGAGAAAATCACAGTCAGTTTGATCTATGCTTCAATAAAATCGTAACTGGGAGCCACGGGTGGATATTGCAGCACTCGCACTACAGAGTCATTCATGGGTAATATGAAGCAATCTTAAATTTTTCGAGAGATTCTGATTAAATCACGAGTTATTATAGAAACTATTTATGGTCCCAATTCCTTTGCCATCCAATTTATTTACATTGTGTAATCACCTATTCATTTAGATTCCCTTGTTAGTGGCAGGTCCACCATTCCACCACGCTAGGCTTTAAATTGCCTTCATGAGCACATGAAGTAGCGCAGCGTGTAATCTGTACAGACGTATGAATATGAATGTGAATATGCAGAGTGGAGCTTTAATGTCCACTCCCGTCTGAGCAGGTTTCGGTTGCAAGTTAGCATGTCTGTGGCGAGCTTATGCTGGAATTAAAAATGAAAATCAAGCTTCAATCTAAATTCTGCATTTGTAAACAACGACTACAGCATGAAACATGAAGTCCTGGCCAGGAGATCTTCTTTGTTTGGCAGTTTTTCCATGTTATCACACAGATATCAACCTCGCTGTTTACTTTCTCTCCAAACCTGAGCCAGAGCTGCAGCTCAACTGTATAAATGTTCAAACATGGGCAAGTCTGTTTTTTTTTTTATTCTAAGGTGGTCACATGGTGGTGTATTTGTTTACTGTGCCAATGAAAAACCAGTAAGCTTAAAACTAGTCTTAGTTAAAAGTGAGATTGTCAGTTTTGTTGTAGTTGACAATGATAAAGAACAATCTGTGAGGTCAGCTTATATTAAAAGACTCTTGATAACTGTTAAAAAGAGGGGGGGTGGGGGGGCTACAAACAAAGAGATGACAGATGTACAACATTAAACAGAAAACACATACACACATCATAAGGTGATGTTAAAGATTGCATAGGATGTCCAAAAAAGGCTTCAGACTGCAGGAAGAGCAAAGAAGACAATTTAGGAACATTAAAAGGAAAATTCCAACTTTTCACAATTTTGAACTGATTACATTAAAGAAACAAGAGCTGAGGTGGACCTTTCCCCCCCTCGGTCTCATCCTTTTTACATACTCTTGTTGTGTCCTACATCTCCCATCATGCCTCTGGAATGTTCCAAAGGGAAACTGAGCAAACAAAGCCCAAGCCCGCTTCACTGTTTTAAGTTGGAATCTTCTTTTAAAGATGGAAAACTCTGGATGTGCTCAAAGTCACACACATAACACATGCACTGGACCGCACAGACAGACTGAGCTAGTGCCTGAGGATGTGATGCTACTTCAGATACAGGAGGACTGCACTTGTCAATAGAAGAACCCACGAGTCTTAAAACACATTCAAAGATCTCTGTGTAGCGCTTTTAGGAGAGTGGGAAGCACAGATAACATCTAACCCTCCAAGAGATGCTTGCAAGAAAACATTCAGTCGAGACAACATAAACTGGAAGATTCTGTACACGTGACTACCTGTGACTGACATTTTTGCTGGCTTTGAATTCACTGCTTTTCTTCTCATAACTATTTAAATTATGTTGTTTTCACTTTGATGAAATTAACAGAGTTTTTGATGATTCAGTCGTTGGAGAACCCAAATCTGGGTCTGGTAGACCATAAGAATAAATCTCCTGTCTGATTAGAACAAGTGATCTCATAATACTGTAACACGTTGCAACAATGTGCTGAATGTAAAATATACTAGTCGGTTAACAAAACACCCAGCTTCATCGTTGTTTGAGTGTTCGCTCAGGCCTGCAGGAGTTTCTTGAGGTCCTCGTCTAAGCCTCGAGCCCTCAGCTGCTCCAGGCTGTAGTAGCGATGGATGACGCTGTCTGCAGTCACTACCACCACCCTGACTCCGTGGGTGTCCTCTCCCAGCTGGCAGCCGATGGCCGAGCTTACGACCATGTCCAGGCCACCGTGGCAGCCCCCGGCGTTACGGTGATAATGACCGGAGAAAACCGCCTTCACCCCTGCAGCGAGGAGGGACAGAGAGGTAGTGGTGAATGGTACGGGATGCTGAATTTACAATAAATTGGAGGCAGAACAATATTAGATTTTTCAGGCTGATACTGAATTATGAATTTCTATTTAGATTTTTTAAAAACATTTTTCTATGATATGGTGAAAAACAATTACAAATATTTCACAGCTTTTAGAGTTTTATTGGCAAATAAATCACATTTATCCAAAGAGTCACTATTTACAGCCTCGATCCTTCTTCTTCATAACTTTTACAATTCTCTGTGGGATGCAGAACGTTAGCTTCTGGGTCAAATTCTAGATGAACCAATCCTGCCTTATCAGTGCTTGAAGTAGATCAGTTTGTGGGCTTCTGCCTGCCCACCTGCTTTCTGGGGATTGACTACAGATTTGATTAAGATCTGGAAAGTTTTCTGGCCATGGATGCAAAATGGAGCCACTTGGTTATCTCCTTTGCGTTGTGACAAGGTGCTCCATCATGCTGGAAAATGCACAGATTGTCACCAAATCACTGCTGGATGGCTGGTAGAAGATTGTCTTTGAGGGCATATTTAGCATGGTCAATCCTTAACAAGCACAAGCACCCAAATGTGTCATGAGCGTTGATCACTGAAAAGGCAGGAATAGGGTGGCATCATTTAGGTCTATGATATATATATATATATTTTAAAGTCACTGTTTAATAGCTTCCCAGCATTGTATTTTATATACCACTTAGCAACATCTCTTGACTGATTGCTTGCTACTTTTTTTAGCTTCCTCTCTGGCCTGTGTGCTGCAGATGCCTTCAGTTGCTGCTTGTTTCTGGGTCTTTCTACATTCAGTTTTGTTTTTAATAACTGAAAAAGATGCTCTATTGCGTTGAAATCATGCGAATGACTTGGCCTTCATAAACTCTTTGGGTTGCTTTTGCAGTATGCGTTCATAGTGCAGTGCTAGCTGGTTTTTTTCAGGACTGTGGAGGCTCTCATGTGTTTTCTGGAAACATTTGATCTAGTCTTCTTGTTCTTGAGTGTAACCAGTGGTTTGCACCTAGATATAAACCCTTTGTATTTGCATTTCTGACAGTGTCTCTTGGCTAGTTATTGTGAATAGATTTTTCTTAACCAACGACAAAATTCTGCAATCATCCACTGTAGTTGCATGATCAAACAAACAAACAAAAAAGCAAGGGAATAAAAGCAGAATAATCTAAAAGGTGAGATGAATCGGGTAAAGAATCAGTGATGGACAGCAGGAAAAAAGGGGCAAAAAAGGAAAAATATGATATGATGTAAAGACTCAAAACTGGAAATTTACAAAGGGAGGAAGGAAATGAGAGAAAGGAACAGACGGAAAAGCAAACTGTGGAAGCTTCCACTTGTCACATAGTAAACTTTCATTAGGGTGGTTACGATTTTCAATTTGATTTCAATTACAAACAGCATCATTATATAGAATGGTGAGGGTTTGGCTTGGCCCTGCGGCAGTCATGCTGTGTCACTTCAGTTGAAATGAATGCACACTTAAAATGGCATGCCAAACAAGCCTCAGTTTGAATGAGGGGTGCAAGATAAGTTGTTTTTCTGTGTGAAGGTTGTATTTGTCTACAAATTTGTTTCTCGTTTGTGGGGAGAAACAATTGGACTTTTAAGCAAGCTCCTCTCATTTCTGGCCAATTTTCACTTGAGCGAGGGGTAAACAAGGTCAGAATGTGAATTTGAGGGGGAGAATTTTAGATAAGAAAAGATAAGGTGATGCTTGTCACTGGATTAATGCTTTAATATTAGGATATAATAAGGTCCAATACAGTAGGTACCCGAATTTTTAGACATTTCCAAAAATATTTAAGCTACAGTTCTATAACGAATAAAGACTCAGAATGAATACTGGCTTAACGTGAGCTTAAAGTAATTATTTTTGGTCAGGGGACCAGCGGTAATTGGATTATTGATTCAAAAACTCTTAAAAGGTTGTAAGTGGATCCCAAATGTAGTATTTACATTTGAAATCTGCTCTCAGTACAAGTGAAAAAGTCTATCCTTAGGCTTAAAAAAACAACAGAAATCCACCAGAGAAAACAGAGAAGATTAGGAGTGGTCACATTAACAATACAGTACATTCTAAGAAAACAAAATGCTGGATGGCCGTGGACAAACACAGTGGCGTATGATCACAAATGATCACAACATGGAGCTCAGAAAGGACATATTAGATGCTGCCCATGCCAACCAGTCGCCAACCAGTCACCAATCAGTCTCTAGATGTATGTGACACCAGCCTAAGATCAAGGATCAAGGAAAGTATGAAGACTCCATGGAGTGGCTTACAATGGCAACCATAAATCGTCATCTGTAAAACACTGAGAAGCAAGTGTGACGACTTTGGTATTTGTGGTTTCCAAAGGGAATCTGTCAAAAGTTTATAATCGATGATGTGGTACAAACTATAAAAACTGTTTCCAAGGACACAAGCAGCTTTAGAGTTATACAGTCTGCTCAGATTAAGCAAACGCAGCTAAGGTGATTAGAGATGCTCCATAGTAACAGTGCACAGTGATCTAAAGCGAAAGCAACACAGGAGTTGCAGGAAACATTCTGTCAGGGTCAAATCAATCACTTCATCACATTTTGCTAAGTGACACAAAACTAGTTGCCTGTGAAGAAGCCTCAAAGTACTCAAAACTAATTTGTGGTTAAGTTAATAGGTGAAATTAAACTTTAAAATGGGGGACTGTGAAAAAAACCATGGTTGTAAATCCTGAATGTTTCACTCAATACTTCAAACCCCTGAATTAATTTTCTGGAGCTAAATGTACTTGTGTTTGCAAGTTGCACACGTACGTGTAGGTGAGAGGGAGGGTTGAAATTAGTTTACAGCCGCCTTTTGGCAGAAAACGCGAGCTGCTCTATTTTCCAATGGCAAGTGTTTCCATGGAGGGAAGTCTGGCTGCTCGCTGCCTCATCTCTGGAGAGACACCCGGCCAAAAAAATAATGAAAACTGGCAACAAAAGAGGATAAATTTCAGCCTGTTCATGAGAAAGACATCGGTCTGTCTCAGAAATCTGCACAACAAAGACAAGGAAGATCCCTCCCAGAAAGCTCTCATGTATCCACCGCTGATACTACTTCGATGTCGGCACCGTGAAATTGCCCTGAATCATCAAGTCCGCCATTCTGCATAATCAAACAGCAGCAGAATACAAATGTGACCTAAATATGTATTAATATTCGGAGCTGTGAGAGGACAGCGGTTGCACATGATGGACCATTAAATAATTAATCTGCCGTAGATGAGAATGGATGATTTAAGGCTTGTATGGGTGTATGCCTGGGCTAAATTCATTTCCAATAAAAACCTGGAGCAGCGTCGTGTGTGTCCAACCCTTCAGTGACTTGTGGGTGGGCCTGCAGCTACATCGTCATGGACCACACAGATTCATTGAATGTGTGTATATCTGTGTGCCCAGGAATACCAGCCTTCATGTAACCTTGCCACTTCTCGAGGTGACCGACTAACTGAGCAGGCTCAGAACTGTCTAGTCCTGTGTTTGCAAATGTGTGTCCTTGTTATTTTATTTAATGTGTTTTACATAAGAGCTGAAAGGCCATAAATGCCCTCTCTGACTGTAGGGCAAAGCATGTACTCATTATTCTGTATGATTATCAGTATGTGTGTGCTCTGTGCTGAAGGCTTCCCATGCTAGTGTTTTTATATCTATCCCACAAGAAATTATACAGTTCATCTACATTTATTCAGACCCCGTGAATGACAACAAAGCGAAGAAGTGACAGAAGTGTGAACCAGGGGAAATGTTTGATTGCATCACCTGATGACTCAGTTATCGAGGCCGACTGTGGAAATTCTGGATTTGCTACAGTATCCACATGAGAGATGCGACTTCTTCATCACCTCAGAAAAAAAAGACTTTAGAAAGATGAGATGGTGGGAGGAAGACGCTAAGACGGCAATAGTGAAGAAGTGAGAGACGAGGATTAATCCTGTAATAATAATGACGAATGAACCAGCGGGAGAAAGCAGGGAAGAAAAAAAAAATCTTTTTGAAGCTGAAATGGTTTCTCTGAACCTCCTCTGAAACTTCCAAAGATACCATGATTAATGCTGCTAAATAAAGTGTGTGGGAGCGTGTAAGTGTGCATATGTACATGTGTCAGTGCGTCTGAGTTCTGTCGCCACATCGCTGATGATCCGTATCCCACACATGCCGCAAAACACCACGCAGCAGCAGTGCGCTTCCTTCACATGTATGTGAAACATTTGTGATATATTAATATAGTGATGTTCTGTAGTCCACATTACTATTAGAAAAGCCATTTTTTTACAAAAGCTATAGTAAGACCATTGTAGAGACATTAAACCTTAGTAAAAGTTAGATGACTGATTCATGACTGATTTATGTTACATTGTACCGTATTTTCCGCACTATAAAGTCACGCTTAAAATCAACAGAGCGCCTTATAATCCGGTGCGCCTTATGTATGAATTCTGGTTGTGCTTACTGACCTTGAACTGATTGTATGTGGTACACGGAACTAAAAAAATCTGTCAAAAAATGTTCTAGTACGACTTTGGAAAGCTACGAAGCCGCACCGCTTGATGGATTGTCGGAGCATTACGGCTACCGTAGTCAGGACCCGCTTGGACTCGGAGTAATCTGGGTCCAAAACGCTAACTTTCTTCCACTCGATAAAAGTTAACGCGAGGGTTTCCGATGGTTAGTGAGAAATGCAATCACATGGCAGGATGCTGTAAACGGACCAAACTTCAGTCAGGAGAACACCTGAGATAATCCATGAACAATACGAGGAAGCCTCAAGAGAATTCAACATTAATGAATCAATGGTACGGAAGTGGAGGAAGCAAGAAGAATCAGTTGAATAACATTTGACTTTTGTTTCGATTAACCTCAAATCCGAACTCTTTCATGGCATGCATTTTTAAATTCTATTTGCTATTTGCTATTTGGGCTGTTTGGGACCTGAAGAATTACCAGATTTTTTTTTTAACCTAATTTTTGTTTTTGAGAAAAATGAGATGAGGACATTCGTTGTAAATTTCGATAGAACAGTGGCAGTAAAGCGTACTCGTAGAGCAAAATCTTATATTTTGGTCTAGACAACCCAGAATGTGATTTCTACATATGTGGACGCCAGGTCGTAGGAGGTTAATGCGCCCTATAATCTGATGCGCCTTGTGTATGAAAACAGACCCGTTCATAGACAGTGGGCCTCATGGTCCAAAAAATACGGCAGTCAAAAACATTACATTTAGAATGTACAGCGGTGGTCAGTCTGTTTCTGCTCCTGTTTGCTCCAGAGTCCAGAGATCTGCCCTGGAATTTATGTAAGCTGTTTACCTCAGCTGTTGTCATGGTCCTGGGTCGTTGACCCAGCGTTTTGTGTTTTGTGATTATTTCCCTGTGTTCTAGTTATTCTGTGTCCTCCCCCCTTGTGTCCGGTTCGGGTCCTAGATTTCCTGTTTTGTTCTGAAAGTCTGTGTCTGTTGTCATTGTGTTCAGCTTGTCTCCTCCGGTCCTCATGTGTATTAGGTTCAGCTGTTCTTCCCTCCTGTGTGTGATTACCTGATTACCTTGTGTGTGTATATTTAGTGGGTGTCGGTCTGTGTTCGTTGTCGGCTCGTCAGCGTTCTATGGTGTTCCGTTCCTGTCGCTGCGTCTCTCTGCCCCGCACCCCTTTTGTATGGTCTCAGGTTTGTCATTTAGTTCTCCCAGTTTAGGTTTCTTCAGTTGTTTTGTCATGTCTCACTGCCTGTTTTTGCCACTCCGCCACTTGTAAATAAACATCACTCGAATCATCAGTCACTGCCGCATTTTGGGTCCTCCTTTTCCTCCAACACCACACGGCTCACCCCGCCAGCCGTGACAGCTGTGAATGCAGAGTGATAGGAGTGCACTATTATTTAGTCTGGAGGAGGATGTAAAACTCTGAGACACGGTTCAATGAGTCAGAGAAGCTAACCAATGACAATACTGAGGTGAGTTATTGAGGATATGCTGAACTGTTGGTAAGCTGTTATTGCTGCTGTTAGCTACTGTTAGCTGTTAATAGCTGATATTAGTGAGATTATCTTTGAAGTGGATCTGAAATTGTTGGACACTAGGGCTGGGCGATATGGCCTAAAATCCATATCGCGATATAATTTGGAGCACGTGCGGTAACGATATATATCGCGATATATTCTTTTCTTCTGTATAACGCATTTTCCACACTATAAGGCACACTTAAAATCCTTTAATTTTCTCAAAAATCGAGAGTGTGCCTTATGTATGAATTCTGGTTGTGCTTACTGACCTCGAACCGATTTTGGCGTGCAGAAATCTGTTAAAAATGTTTTAGTACAACTTTGGTAAGCCGCACTGCTTGATGGATTTGTCAGAGCATTACGGCTGCCGTAGTGAGGAGCTTCGCGGAGCAATCTGGGTCCAAAACTCCGTCCGCTTCAGGTCCCAAAGTCAAACGAACACAGAGTTAAAAACGGTCGAAATTCTTTTATCTTTAATTAAATCATCAGCGTTGCTGCTTTATCGGGTGCAGCAATCAAGTTTAACATCCTGGCATCCATGAAAATAGAATTTATTAAATTTAACGGAGTTACAAGTTAACAGGACGTTAGCTCGCTAGTTTACACGTAAACATGACATACCATGTTCTGACAGAAATTTTTGAAACTAATTAAAACGTACAGCTCTGCTATCACTTCCAACATAAATGAAGACAGAAAACTAAACAGCAGTGGCGTTTGCAGGGTTACTGAAGTTTGACTACTTGGTATATAATTTTGTGCTACGTGACTGCTAGCGACACAGCTATGTTAGCATAACATTAGCACAGTGAAGCTGGAGGATGAACGCCAAATTTTTTCCACTCGATAAAAGTTAACGTGAGGGATTCTGGTGGTTAGGGACAAATGCAATCGCATAGCAGGATGCTATACACGGGCCAAACGTCAGTCAGGAGAACAACTGAGATTATTCATCCACAATACGAGGTTAGTCATTAATATACTGCAACAACATGGGAATAGAACAGATGTGAGAGAATTCAACATTAATGAATCAATGTTACGGAAGTGGAGGAAGCGCAGTTTTTGGCTTTCCCCATATTTCAAAAGTGCTTCATCTCTTTGCTATGACTGTCGTCCGGCATAATTTGCAGATGATAATGGTTGTAGCTGCTGCGATGCTTTCGACCAAAACAGTCGCAGCTTGATGACATCATCAACACGCGCTATCGCGGTAGAGTGATATAGTCAAAATCTATCGTTGGCCAAATTTATATCGTTTATATCGCCCACCCCTATTGGATACTGTTTGCTCTAATGCTTAATGAATAAACGCTCAAAAGATGTGAGAATGTAATCAAACTGTTTATCAGAGGGAAACTGTGATTTTTAGAAAACTCAAGCCTAACATTAGCTGGCACAATATTAGCTTATAAACAGCTGTTGTTGTCAGCTATCTGGAGACGGGAGGGTCACGTGTCTAATCTGCTGACAATAAGTCATTCTAACAATATCTGGAATAAATGAGCACATGTCTGCAGGTTTTTGTGTATTATAGGCCTGCCTTCATTTTTGGAGATGAGGCTTGAGGTGTAGAAGGAAGAGAATGAGATTTTTATTAAGATGCCAATTTCTTTGGTGAAGGGAATCAATCCCATCTGAGATGATAAAACATAGGTATGATCCTTCATATCTTGAGTGTGAAGGTGCAGACACAAATTTAAATGTACCTCAACAGCATGCAAACACTCATAACTTCTCTTCTCCTCCACCTTTTGGTTTACTACATATGTGGCCACAGACATAACACAATTAGTCAAAGGAGATGTCTTTCCCCGCCACTTTATTCAAATATGGTTGGGAAACATGGTAGCTGCCACAAACCGGTGCCGACTCCTATGTATTTGTATTTGTCATTTTAACTTTATAAGAATGCATCAACTTGCTGGATTATGTAAATGCAGACTACCCCATGTATATTTGTGAATAGTATTTTCTTTTCTATTTTTCTATTAAAAAAATCTCAGAAATGATTGACTTTAAGGTCCTACTCACATTTGCTCTGTGCCAAAGCCCAATTTTACTCCTAATCCTAAAGCTTCCCAAGTGTGCTTCATTTTAGATTATCGCTCCTTATTATTACACTCTGCTTTTTTTAGTGTTGCATTTGTGGTGACGTATCAATTATTTAACACAGTTTTATTATTCTCATCTAAAACCATTTTCAGTCTCTGTCGGATCCGCTTCTCTTGAGATTTTACCATGTCGATGGTAAAATTTGTTTGCCTCACGCGTTCATTAAGCAACTGATGCTGTGCCCTCTGGAGGATTTTTGTTGCCCGGAAGCCTTAACTGAAGAGCTCATTTGCAGACCCTTAGGAGTACTCCTGTTTTGTCGGCATCTGAGGCTGAATCTCAGGTGGCCTACTACAGGACTACAAGCAACGGGCAAGACACTTCACCCGTTGCCTACTGGTGGTGGTCAGAGGGCCCGGTGGCGCCAGTGTCCGGCAGCCTCGCCTCTGTCAGTGCGCCCCAGGGTGGCTGTGGCTACAATGTAGCTGCCATCACCAGTGTGTGAATGTGTGCGTGAATGGGTGGATGACTGGATATGTAAAGCGCTTTGGGGTCCTTAGGGACTAGTAAAGCGCTATATAAATACAGGCCATTTACCATTTACCATTTACGTGCTGTTTGCTCATACTGACGTACAACCTTTAGGCAGTCCTCGCCAAAGTGGGTTAAAACGTCTTGATGCATTCTCAATCATCCAGGAAAATAAATCTCCAAAAGTTGATTCTGTTCATCTGGACAGGGAGCACCTTTAAGACCGATTGTCTGCATGATCGACTCTGTCACCTATAACATCTCCAAGTTTCTGGCTTCGATCCTCAACCCGCTGGTGGGCAGCTCTGAACACCACATCCAGAACACCCTGGATTTTGTTGAGAAGGTGAGAGATGTCATTATGGAGGCAGATGAAACCATGGTCTCGTACGACATTACATCTCTCTTCACTTGCATCCCAGTCACGGAAGCGTTGGAGGTAGTCCGTAAGAGATTACAGGATGACACCAACCTCAGCAACAGGACCACTCTCAGCATCGACCAAGTGTGTTTGCTTTTGGAACTGTGTCTTCATTCCACCTACTTCACATACAAGGGTCAGTTCTACAGGCAGAAACATGGGTGTGTCATGGGCTCCCCAGTTTCACCCATCGTGGCCAATCTGTACATGGAAGAAGTGGAAAAGAGGGCTTTGCTATCCTACCCTGGAACACCACCAAGCTATTGGTTCAGATATGTGGATGACACCTGGGTGAAAATCAAATCTCAGGACGTACCACATTTCACGGATCACATTAACTCAGTGGACCGACACATCAAATTCACCAGGGAGGATATGAAAAGTGGCAGGTTAGCCTTCTTAGGCTGTGAGATTTCCATCAGTAATGGGGGACATCTAAAAGCTGACGTGTACCGTAAACCTACACATACGGATCAGTATCTAAGGTTTGACGCTCATCATCCACTGGAGCACAAACTGGGTGTCATCAGGACGCTACAACACAGAGCAAACACCATCCCCACTGACACAGCGGCCAGGGAGGCAGAAGAACAGCACATCAAGAAGGCCCTGAGTAAATGTGGTTATCCCAGCTGGACTTTTGTCAAAGCTGGAAAGGCACCAAAAGAAAGCTCCAGCCGATCCATGAGAGAAGAACAACCGCTGCCCAAGCGAAAACCTGTAGTGATCCCATATGTGTCAGGAGTATTGGCGCAGTTGAGACACATTTTTTTCTAATCACTGGGTCCCTGTGGCTTTTAAACCCCAAAACACGCTGCGCCAAAAATTGGTCCACCCCAAGCATCGGGTCCCCCGACACAAACAGAGTAACATAGTGTACGCTGTTAAGTGCCAGGAGGATTGCCAGGATTTATACATCGGGGAAACCAAACAACCTTTGGCGAAGCGGATGGCACAACACAGAAGAGCTACCTCGTCAGGCCAGGACTCTGCAGTCTATTTACACCTACAGGCCAGTGGACACTCTTTCAAGGATGGGGATGTACACATCCTGGACAGGGAGGAACGCTGGTTTGAGCGCGGAGTCAAGGAGGCCATTTACGTGAAAAGGGAAAGACCATCTCTGAATTGAGGAGGGGGGCTAAGGGTACATCTTTTGCCATCTTACAATGCTGTGATTGCAGCCATTCCCCAACTCTCTGTGAATGGTACTCATGGCCATTGATCAATGGTCAATGGTCATGAGAATTTGCATAATTAAGATTAAGGAACTGACCTCCCAGCCCATTGTTCCTTCAGTGGGCTGGTTTCAGTCATTATGCAAATTATAAGATTTGGGGAAACCTGCAGTCAGCTGAGACTGAAGAAGTCACTTGGATGAGTGACGAAATGTTTCTCTCACAAAATGCTACGACCAGATTAACAGAATCAACTTTTGGAGATTTACTTTCCTGGATGATTGAGAATGCATCAAGACAGTTCTCAGTAATGCGTCATGGAGGCTACTGAGGCTAGATGCATATCTTGTTCTAGTCCAACTAAAGCATTCCTGAGAATCCCTTTAAACTGGTCAGGGTACGGTTAAGTGGTGACACTGATTAAGCAAAGTGGGCTCTGGAGGTCAAATGAGATTGACCGTGGTATGGATCACCCAGTCCGAGTCGCTTAGATCAAGTCTCACACTGAAACACACAAGTCTTTTTGCACGACTATCAGACCTCTTTTAGGACACCAACACACAACAGGCTCTTTTTTAAAAGCTGAGACTAAAAAAAAAGCTGTTTTTTAATAGCTGAGATTTGATGTGAAGTGGTCCAATAGAAAACATGGATGTTTTGGAAACGGATCAGCCTACCCTGTGGGATTGTTCCAGTGGCTTTCACAGAGGAAAACCAATTTCATAGAAACAATTTAGATAAGCCCCAGTCACCTACCCTGACCCGAATTCGTTTGAGTGTACCCCTTTCACAGAACTATCATTATGTGGTTTTAGAAGTCAAAGACTCCATTCGGGCCCTTGTTTGCTAAAAAACACTCAGAGAAAAAGATGGCCTGTCTGAGACAGAAAAGCATCTTCAATCTCTAAAAGACTATCTGTATGAATAAAAGATAAATAACTGGGGAAAAAAATAGAATAAAGGCGTTGAGAAAATGTCTCTGTAATGCAGTCAGAGGATGAAGCTGACCTTTGAAATTGTCTGTCAAAAAGTGAATGTCTGGAAGGTGGGAAAAAAAACAAAAACAATTTAACCACTTCAGGTTTGAGTTGAAGGGCATGACGTTCCCATTTAGCACCAGCACCAGCAGTGAAATTAGCAGTGGAGACACAAATTCACAGCTAAGTTAGCAGCTTTTCAAGAATGTACTGAAGTTGCAGTCATATCAACCATTTAAGCCGATTTAGACATACACAGCTATGGTACTATTATCTGTTTTTTCAGAAATACAACTAAAAACTTGGTTGAAATACTCTCTGTGGTATGATTAACAATTAATGGCACTAAATATCATGCTTCAAGCTAAATGCTAGTTAACATTTGCCAATAAAGGTTTTGTTTGTTTTTTTCTGTATTTTTGTACTTGCAGGGTGGGTTATGTAATGGTAATGGCGCTAGATGAAAAGTTAAGCTTTTTTATTTCAAATTCTTTAAAAATAGTTCACAAGATTCCTTTCATATAAACCATTCATTCTGCTTCGTTACCCAATCATTCATCCCACTGGTATAAAACATGTTAACCAATAAACTAAACATCACCAATAAGTCATAGTAGTGAGTAGTAGTTCTGTCCTGATACAACCTGTCTGAATTCCTCCTTCAGTCACTGACTATTAAGCAGTTTTCACATTTGAACTTCAGACAATTTTGGAAGCAGGAAATAGTCTGCTTCAGACATATTCACACTACTGTAAATAATCTGTGTAGTTTAGGAGACTACTTGGATAAAACTTCGGGAAGCACCACACACGATGCCCATCCATTAGTGGGTAAATGCACTGAACTATTAGCTGTACAACCAGCCCTCAAACTGAGGTTTGATATACTAGGAAACTGACAAGTTAAAGCTGGCAAATGTCCAATCTGACTGAGAGAAAGGTTTAGGGCTATGGTGTACATGTGGCAACAGTTTCTTCTACCACTATGAGTGTGTTATGTCTCAACTACCAGTCCTGATTTAAACCTTAATTATACTCTGTCGCTGACACATCCACAGAGAGCTGGGAAACCATGACCGACTAGTCATTCCTATTAAACTTTGAAGTTCGTTGCCTGGGGTGCATGTGTAGCTGTTGAATTGTAAAATAAAGTCTCCGTGGATGAGAGTACACGGTCAGGCAGGAACATGGATATGTGCAGGAACGCTCATGCTTGCTGTCCCATGATGAAATTTACACTCCTCAGACCTTAATGTACTTGTGGATTTGGTAGGCAATAGTGTTCATGAACTACCCTTGTACAACTTGCCTCACATGACTTTTTCTTAGTGATCAAAGCCAACAAGACAAGCCGTTTTCAATTCATGTCTGACCAACCCTACATGCTGATTTCAAGTGCTTTTAAGTTGAAGATAAATTAACTTCTTTATAACTTTCTTGAAGACGTGCTACCTGCTGCGATTGCATTATAATTGATAATGGTGTCATAGGCCACCACTATTAAAGGTTTAATAACGCCCTATCCAGGTGGACATAGAAAGCCTTTCATCCTTTCTGAAACCATCTCTCTTTTATTTTTTGAGACAACCATGACCTATATGACTGCAAACCTACACAGATAAAAAGATAAAAATGATAGATTGAATAGTCTCTACAACGGCCAAATAGGAGCTCCACATAATGCCTGAAAACATACTCCAGAAATGGAAGCTACAGTGTTTCCAGTCTCCAGCAATGAATTTACAGGCAGTCTTAAAAAATAACACAGCAGTTGATTTCATGAATTGTCCACCTTCAACCAGAATGGGGACGCCATAGCAAACAAGAGCCACAATCCTCTGCTGTAATAAAAACTGGAGAGCTTTTGAACTTCCAGACACTGCATTTGGCTACTGCTGTCTCCAGGATAATGACAGCTGGCACTCTTCTGAGCAAATGGTCTTGATTTGACAATGACAAAATACAATGCGCTACTGATTCCACTTCCTTTCACTCCAATCAAAGTTGCGTATCACCTTCTGTTGATTGTTATCCGAAGTGCCTCGAAGTTAAATTGGCGTGGGTGGCCTGGTAGGATGTAAACCCTTAGCTGGTGCCATGGCTCTAGGCATTGAGATATATTGGGAACAAAAATCCTCCTTCTTCCACTGACAATACCACACTAAACCCATTCAGCCACAAATAGAACATAAAACTGTGCTCAGTCGAATTGTCTTGAGTTTCCCGTGAAGCTATATGGTGACAGGAAGAGCAGTAAGCATTCAAAGGATGTTAAATAGCAGTATTGCATTTACTATAGGAACATTAGGTCCAATTTCACCACTTTTTTTTGTCTGTTTGCCATGCTTTGCTGCATTCTTTCCTTCTCTTGCTAAGTGGGTGCCCTCATGAAAACACAGGCTCTTTGTGCTGATAATTTCAAGTCTTGTCTCGGTCTCTGTGGAAATCCCATTTACCTGTCAGTCTTCAAACAGCACCACGTCTTTTGTGCTTTTCTTTGTGATAAAGACTCCCGTGTGGAGACTGGACTCTGGTTTGACAGACGGAGGTGGGGAGTGTGGGGAGGATGGGGGGAGACAGAGAGGTGGGGGATGGACTGTGCAGGAAATGCTCAGAGTAAGCAGCCGGAGTGATGAAAACATATTGAATGCAAATTTGAAGGGGTTGCAGAAAAATGCACAGGAAGGAGACTGGAATTCCAATATGCACTGTATTTTGTGCTATGACTCGTCTATGCTGTAATCACCTGAGCTACTTATTTGGTTAGATCCATCTGAATATTCTGAAGAGCCTTGTGCTTTTAAAATGTTAATAAGATGCTGACCGCGTAATAATGGAATAAAAGAGGTAAAGAAACATCAGTGCACACTAATTAGGTTTGATGTTTATGATCTTTCTATCAATCGCTCCTCCTCTTCATCCCCTTCTTGCTTTCCATCATCTCCCTTTCATCTCTTGATCACTGGTTATTTGCAGGTTACAAGATTGGATTCGCTAATTGCGAGCCAAGTTCCCATTTGCCACTCAATCGCCTCCCATTGGTTAAAACCTCCAAGAGAATCATTTTTCTTCCAACCTTTCTCCCATTTCTCCTTCGTTCTCTTTTGACACAAACTCCGAATGTAGTTCTGAACAAAGCTGTCATCTGCACATCTGTGAGAATAGCAATGCGTAGGAGTGAACATCCAACATGCGCGCTTGTATTGAAGGGCGGTTGTCATTAAAGTGCAGGTCTGGGAAATAATTCATCATGAAACAGAAGCTGTTGATAATTTGCATGACAGAGGGATACAAAATGATGTAGCATGGAGAAGCATCTTACAGCTCTGGTTCCCCATAAATCACTCTGAGCCATTAGTCACCACGAAGCATCCCCTTCCCTGTGTCCTCCAGCTACACACTGGCACGGGATTAAAACAAAACAAGAAAAAGAACACGCAAACGCATGCAAGGAAGAAGAAAACTTGTGGTGAATGAAAGAGAGTGCAATAAACAAAAGGTTTGGTGAACAGCATGATTAGAGACAAGACATTTGGGTTTGCTGATGTATCTACATTTTCAATTGGACACCATCAGCTAAAGCTCCCAGGTGTCCTCCCTGACACAACCACAGAGGAGAGTGTAGACCTGGTGACACTGGAGGCACGCAGTCACCATTAATCAGCGATTGCTGTTATACATGCAATGTGTGTGACAATCGATCCTGGTTCCTGGTTAGAAACTGATGGCAAACCTCTGTGACTCTATCCTACCCCCGTCACTCAAGAGCCAATCGACAGCCAAAAAACAAGAGAACGTCTTGTTTTGCATTGCTGCGCTGGTGCAGTTTTTCCTCCCATTATCACCAAGTGTGATTGTTGGGGTTTCAATGTATTGTTGCAGAGTTATTACCGGACAAATAAAGCCCTTAAAGGTGACGGTGTTTGGGAGTTTGTGGTACAGAAATAAAACTGAATTAAACTGAACTGAAACTGTGCACATAAAATTATAACCTGCTGGGCAAAAAGGGTTTTAAATGGCTTTTGGGGCAAATTTAACCTGTAAGAGATTTGACCGAGTCTATAAGTGCAGTTTCTATGACCCAAGTGCATGCATTCACCCATCCATCTATATTCCCTATTAACTGCTTGCCCCAATTCAGTGGGGATGGAGTCTATCCCACCTCTCTTAGGGCAAAAGGAAGGTAGGGCACACCCTTAATAGGTAGCTAGCCTATCACAGGGTGAACACAGACAGCTTCAGATTAGGTGCAGGAATTGCTAAATGGTTGATGAAAGTCACTTGAAAGACTTTGATGCTGCCAATTCTCAAGGAGGGAGAGCAATAACTTAATAAAATAAAACCCAAACTTGAAAAAAAAAAAATTAGCTACCAACAGTGGACGCAGCCAGCCGTTATTTGTTCAACCGTCCATTGTCATTAACTGTAACTTTTGCATCTGTGTGTGTGCATATATATATATATATATATATATATATATATATATATGAATGATAGAGCCCAGAACATGATATTTTGAACTCACTTTGAAAAGTTAACAGAACAATTGATGAACATATTTGATTATTGAGGCGTAGCAGAGAGAGGTGTTTTTTCTCCTGTCCTCCTGATTCCAGAACCACAGCAAAACCACGGAGGGGTTGGGGAGAATCCAGGAACCAACCACCAGAAAGGGGAACTCAAAAGAAGCACAGAGCACAGAGAAACCTCTCAGAAAATTTGTTGTTTAGGTTGTATAGAAGATTAAAAGCTCGTTAGACAGAGGTTATAATGTGAGTATAAAAGTAATGAAGTGTAATGAGAGGGACTTTAGTAATAGTTTGCAGGATTTCTATGTTATGTAAATTGCCCAAACACAGTGTTCAGGCCGGATATGCTCTACCCGTTAAAGGGGGAGAAGAAACCAGGAGTAAATTTTAAAGAGGAAATGGGTTAACTCTATAGAGACCGTTTCCAAAGATTGACAAAAATAATCTAGGACCTTTTACCAGAAAAAGCTAATTATATCTGTTTTTAGTTCACAGTAGTTATTGAGGAAGTCAGTTAATTAGGTTAACTAATTTTATTAGCTAAAAGGGGGAAATAAACATATATTCTTAATGCTTATTTTCTGTTTATATTGTTTTATAGAGCCCAGTGTAGGAAAACGCCCTTGTGAGTTAGAATGTAGGCCAAAAGTCACAGAGTAGACTGCACGTCTTGTGCAGAAACAGGAAGTATAGAAAAGCGGAACTAAGTAATCTGTGTGTCGGTGTGACGCAGTGCAGAAATATATATACGGATTTAGCTGGCAAGAATTCAGACCTGAGCATGTGTGTTCATGTGTTCAGGCCTCCATTTCTGGAAATGTAAAATAAAGATTATTTTATGAGCTTGACCACTCTGAGTCCAGTCTTTCTCTGTCACCAAAAGAATTCAAAAGAATGGAATTTAATAGTGGGAACTCACTTCCCACAGCTTCACAGAGCAGCAGCACTGGGGTGACATGAAAGCCTATGGTAGCTCAGCACAAATAATCAGTGCTAAACACAATTTTTAGCTGAAGCATCCACTGACAAGTCAAAAGAGTCTGCCCTTTATTAGTAGTTCTACCATCCACTATGCTATTAGCACTACCTTTCCTGGATTCTGTTTCAGTGCAGTGGTACCTGAAATGATACATCTTGACCTATGCAGCCCTGGTATTCATTCTGAAATCCCAGTGCTACATCCTTAACAACTTCCACCTTTGGATGCGTTAGAAAAAGAGACAAAGACAGACTAAGAGAGCAAGAAACAGAAAAGGCAGAGCATTACTCAGGCTCATGATTAAAACAATGGGGTTAAAGGCTTAACCATGCCCTCTTATCAAATTCCCAGTGGGTGATAAATGTGTCTTCACTTTTGAACAGAGTAAAACCCTTGCTGATAAAGACAACCAACGGCAAGAGAGAGAGACTGTGAAAGACAGAGAGGCTATGCAGAGCAATACACTGCTTATCTTTGCTTCTAATTACCTATTGTACAACTCTTCAGCCGCTAGTAATGCTGGGAATTCCAATGAAATTCTGTATTTTAATTTTGTTGGGTTATTTTCCCCCCCCTCTACACGTAAACAGGTTTGGAGGTGAACAAAGGCAGCAGAGAAGTGTGTATGTACATTCATCCATCCCAGTGTGTAAGTGAGCTCATCCTTAATGTAGAATATAAACCTTGCAGGAGGAGAGAGAAGAAGGAGAGCAAAGAAATCTAATTACAGTACTCCATCTATAAGGAGAGGCGAGGCTGAGAGCACTGCTGGGATTTTGATACTCCACTTGCCGCTGAAAAGTAGACAACAGACCCCGGCGATGGGAATTCAATCTTCTCTGAGGAGTTTCTGGGTGTGCGTAAAACCTGTTTTCTCTAAATTCAACATCCTCGATGAGTGTAAAAGCCTACAATTTTTGCATGTCTTTCTTTCTCTACTTGCAGTATCTAATTCTGTCTGCGCTGGATTTATGTACTGTGGAAAAAAGGAAAAAAGAAAGAAAAAGAAGCAAAAGTGAGGTACTTTGACATAGTGTACAGATACACAGACCACACTTAAAGATATACAGATATGCAGACATCAATGAACATACTGATACTAGTCCAAAATGAACAGTAAGGTTAAATTAAGGTAATAAGTATTTAGGCCCCTGCTTGTCCTAAACATGATGTGCATATAAAACTTCTACTAATGATCACAAAGTAATGCTTATTAGCCAAAAGCTGAGGCTCCAGACTACTCTAAGATATTTCACTGTTTTTGGTATCTTGGCTGTGTGAGCAGATATCCCTAATATGAACATCTCATGCAAATGGAGAGTGTTAGGTCTAAACATTTAAACTCAGAAGATTAGTGTTCTCCGGTTCCGATTTGTTGTGCATTTTTCACAGTTTTACCATAGCTTGGCAAGTAGCTGCCAAGTGTTTGCAGTCAACTTGGCATATTTGATGAAAACTACTCGTAACTGTGGCAACCTACTAGCAACCGAAGCAAATGTACGGTACCGTTTACCTTTTTGCGATCAGCAACCACTCGCCAGCTGGAATACAAACTTCTTTGACCAGTGATTACCAAGAGGTCCACTGACTAGTCTCTAGGCCTACATTGATAGGGGCTTAGCAATCGAATTTACAGTGGCTGGCAGCAATTTCCAGCAACCAGTTTGCAACCAATCGCTGGTTAACATTTGTCCCTAGTGACCGGTGGTTGTCAGATGGTCAATGACCAGTCCAGAAACCTTTATGGCTTAAGTCTAAAGGAGTTGCCTCATAGTTTTAAGGTTTTGCCCAATTACTACCAATGAACTGAAACTAAATCGTAGTGAAAAGGTGTTCAACCAGGTATGCCATAATAGAAGATAAAAACATAAGAGCAGTGTGTCCAACTTGTTTTGTTTCATAATTTTAATGAAAAGTCTCCAAAGCCACAAAAACCTCCAGACTTAATTTATCTGTACTTTTGAAATGACTACCATATGTTGCAAAACTCCAAACATATTAAATAGAGAGAGCGAGCTCACATTTAAATGCATGATTTAATATTAACCAAATCACTGTAAAAATCACAAACCATAGTAATTGCTTATGCAATTAAAAACAGGAATTTCTCAATACTAGTCCAGAGGGCGTCATCACTGAGACAGGGTATCATTAATACGAGCTGGAACGCACTTAACAGTTCCCAGTGTGGAACTCCTCGCTCTGATGAGCCAGAAGAAGACTAATTGGTGCTGCACCTTTCCCATGTGCATCTGTGCTGCTGAGATAACGTATAGATACTTACTGTACAATATGTCACGCATAGAAAAACAAACCACTGCACACTAATTTATATGCATAAATCACACACATACACAGACACACAAACTGTGCCGAAAATAAAAAAATAGTTGCTCAACAACCACAAGCACACATGTTCTGTGAGATGACGAAGCGGGGAGAAAGACGACAAAAAGCTCTAAAATCTATTAAATGAGATTCTTTGTCTGCAGGGGACTATAATCGCTCTTTCCATCATATGCTACTGAGTGGTTTGGGGGCTGCAGAAAACACAGCGGCAGCAATAACAACATCACAAGTGCTGAACCCAGCAGACGCCACAAAAAGACGCCTTTGGAGTGGTCGGAGAAATCTGTTACACACAGCAATGTGTGCTTTTAAGGAGTGAGCTGATGCCAAAGAGACCTTTGTCTAACATCCAGTGATCCTATTACAAGGCCTGTAGTTCAGAATTACAAGAAGGGAGAAAGAGAGAGAGAAAAAGCTGTCCAAGTCAACATCTTCATTCTTGCCAAACTGCTATTTGGCTCAAATATGAGCTTGGAAACAAGCACCCAAGAAGAATAACCTTAACTAAGAATATCCAAGTTTTCCAGCAAAGTTTATGTGTTACTAATACAATCAAACATCACTCATTAAAAGTTTTCCAGCTCTAAATAAAACATGCAATACTTCAGCTGCTTTCCTGTCTTCCAAGGCAAAGCTAGCTAGTCAGAGCTAGTTTCTTGCTAGAGCTAGCGAGTGCTGGCTCTAGCAAGAAACTGATCATTTCCAACTGCTCACTTAATGAAAATTTCAGAAGAAAAATGGCGTCCTTGCTTTCTGTGTCAAAGCTGAGCTGTACCTCAGTATAAATTCCTCAGAGAGAGCGAGAGAGAGGCATGGGAGAGAAGTGTGTTTTTTGTGTGTGTGCCTGAGGTTAATGATGCTGCCCTTTACTGTTATGACAGTAATGATCACCAGAGTGCAAAGCACATCTGGAAGCCTCAGATCACACAGTGTAGCAGTAAGGAAAGACCATAAGGGGAGGGGTAAGATGTGTTAATAACGCACTACAAAGAGGGGGGAAAAAACTGATCATAGCAGATCTACGTCAAAAAGAGACATAATTTATCACACAAGAGAGGAAACATGGCCCGTCAACTAACAGACAGGAAGAGTAGTAGTAACACAGTTTCCCAAGCTCTCTTTTTTTCTTTTGTATGTGATAATCATATAGTGTGATGATCTGACAGTCGTTTATATGCATTTTGAACTCGCTCCACTGGGGTGTTTAATTATTTGTTGGCCCTGCAGGAAATTTCCAACAGTTCACTCATTTTGAGGCAGAAATATCAAGTTCGCAAAATGCTACTAAATACTATTATGCTACTAAATATTTTATTAATAATATTTTAGTCGCTTGCTATAATGTGGTTCACCTTTCGTAGATTTTTTTTTGTTTGTGTGCAATTTTGCATGCCTTTTGTTTTTTTTTTACAGTGCATTGTGTTCTGCATCCCGATTGGCTGTAGACCATTGTCAATCAATCAATCTCGTGCCGTGTCTCCTGTACAGTACAGAATGTGTTCAGCTTGTGAAATTTACATAAATCTTCAATCGCTAGCAGTGCGACTTTGAAGTGCTGCACTGTATGCTTGTAAGTTTTCTCCCCAACAAACACAACAATGTCGGCGAAATGTTTTGCACAGTCAAAGGACCCGTGGTAGCACCCAAAAGGTGGAGGAAGATGCTAACCATTGCACACAAAAAGTTGGGATTCTGGACATGCTAAAGGAAAGTAGAAGTTATTGTATTTTTCAGACCACAAGGTGCATTAAGCGAAACAAAACAGTCAGGTAAGTCAAACTTTACTCAACTCATTCTTCTTGCTTCTTCCACCTCCGTACCAGTGATTCATTAATGTTGAATTCTCTAGCAGCTGCTCTAGTCGCATGTTTTGGACCTAAAACAGGGTTTGATCTTTGGTTTCATTCTATAATACTGGGCTTATTTTTCTACAAAGGTTTGAAGTTTGAGTGTTTAAACAAGAATGAAAATTTTCATGCCTGTCTGAGAAAAGTGTATAAAGTGTTGTGAGGGGTTTTACAGCCTTAAAACATAATAATTTTAAAAACGAGGGACCACTATAATACTACATTGTTTTGCTTTTCCGTCCATCCATCTGTGGCTTGGGAACAACTCACTGTCCCCACCAGAAGAGCTGGAGAAGGTGGCCCAGGAGAGATGTGTTGGCTTCTCTCTTAGACTGCTGCTTCCACAACCCGAACCCAGACTAAGCAAACAATTTAAAAGTTTGTTAAAATAAATAATAAATCTATCCATCCATCCTCTTCCCTTTATCCTTATCGGGGTCATGTGGGGCTGGAGCCTATCCCAGCTGTCATAGGGCGAGAGGCGGGATGCACCCTGGACAGGTCGCCAGTCATCAATCAAATATAAAACAAGACTATTATAGGCACAGCTATGCGCAGTAAATGCTAACATTAGCTTTCTAACATGCTCACAACAGTAATGTTGATGTTTAGCTGGGATAATGTTGAAAATTCTGCCATCTGAACAATTGGAGCTCACTTAGACACTGTCCTCTTTCCAGTCAAGGTCAAGGTCAAGGTCAAATTTATTTATATAGCACATTTCCAACAGTCTATGCTGCACAAAGTGCTTAACAATAACAATAAAATTAAAAACAACAATGTAATACAATAATAACCTGTTATTTTCTGCCCTGGTAGTGACCCTAATGACTACAGTATCCATGACACAAATGCACAGTAGCAGCTCTATCACAAACTGACATGGAGCCTCAGTGATCACAGTCAGTCTCTTTTACAAGCATGCCTGCAGGACAGACTCCAGCAGACTCTAAGTACAGACATTACAGCATCAGTCACTTCTTGGAGGAAGGAGACCGTTAAAGTGAGAGAGATTAGAGGAGAGCAAAATGGAAAAAAGTGTGTTCTTCATCAATAACTGTCTAATTTCTATTATGAAAGAGTTGCTTTTTGCTAAATCCTCTGATTCCAATGTTGGGACTTATATTTTTAGCACATCTATCAAGAACTAATAGAAATAATAACATGGCTATGTGTTTTCTTATCTTATAGTCAGAATGACTTAGAATCTTCATAAATATGTCAAAATGAAGGATATTTCTAAAGTAAATCAAATCAAATCTCTCCATGTGAGCAGGAGAAAGAACACATTCACAGATATGTTCAGAGCAGAGATCGACTTAATTGTTATGCATACATTTATTTATTTAGGACAGTGCATGTTAATGAACATAAATGTAAAAAAAAAAAATTACATGAATGTAAACATACCAGATTATAGCCAAAGGCTAATTTCCATCTGTTGTCCTTAAGCATAAAAAATAGACATAATAATTCATAAAAATTCATCATTCATTCATAATAAAAACTCCATCACCAAACTTACACTTCTGTTCCCAAATAAAACATTAAAACTATACAACTCATACATGATCACACACTTGATTTGTCCATAACCAGTTTTTAACCTTTGCCTTAAACAAATTGAGTGTAGAGCATTCTCTAATGGGTTGAGGAAGACTGTTCCACAGATGGCCTCCCTTGACAGAGAGGACGTTCTGCCCAAATGCTGTCCGTCTGTGGGGTATAAACAAGTCTCCTCGGATTGAAGCTCGAGTGGTCCTGTCTGAGCTTTCTTTATGCCTAATGAACTGCTTTAGTGGTGGTGGAGCAAGGGAGTGTAAGACTTTATATATTAAACACACTCTTAAGTTTCACTAAGTTATTGAAGTTCAGTAATTTATGTTTTTTTTAAACACATGACAGTGGTGGTGGGAAGTCGGTTTTTTGTCAAGTAGTTTTAAACTTCTTTTATAAATGTTTTCAATAGTTTTAAGTGTTGTTGGACAAGCAAGTGACCAGGACGTCAAACAATAGTCCATATGAGAGATGATCATTGAGTAAAAATAAGTTTTTGCAACATTCATATATAAAGTATTACGTATATGATTAAAATTTCAATTGTTAAATTTAAGTACCTGGGACACTATTTATGTGACTCTTGAAGGATAATGTTGGGTCTAGAATGACCCCAAGATATTTAAATTCCGGAGCTAATTCAAGCTCTACTCCATCCAGGAATATGTTTGATTGCTTCAAGTTTAAGGGGCGTTTTGAAAAATACATACAGACAGTTTTTGAGGTGTTCAACATTAGGCATGAGTCCTCCAGCCAGCTATGCATTAATGCTAAAGCAGCTGTAAGATCTTTTGCCACCTGCTGGACACTATTTGCTTGCGTATATATAACTGCATCATCCGCATACATTTGAGTAAATATATTTGGACAGACTTCAGGTAAGTTATTGATAAAAAGAGAGAACAATAAGGGCCCAAGAACAGATCCTTGAGGAACCCCTGTATCACAGTCTAAATATGGAGATTTGACCCCATCTAACACCACACACTGTTTCCTGTGTGAGAGATATGAGGCAAACCACTGAAGAGCCTGACTGGAGATATTAAACTGAGTCAATCTGGACAACAATATCTGATGGTTTACAGAGTCTTCAGATCTAAAAATACAGCTCCAACACAGGGACACTTGTCCAGCAAGCTCTTCAAGTTCTCCACTAACATACACAGGGCAGTATCTGTGGAGTGATGTGCCCGAAAGCCAAACTGCAACAGATGTAATGAGGGTTGGGTGTTTTCTAGGTGAGCAGTGAGGAGTTTAACCACCCACTTCTCAGCTATTTTAGATACGACCGGGAGTATGCTTATGGGGCGATAATTAGCCATGTCAGTCTTCACACCTGCTTTGAGAATTGGTGTAACTGCAGCAATTTTCCAATCTGTTGGAACAATGGAGTGTTTGAAAGACATATTCAAAACATGAGTTGTTGGACGTACAAGCAAATCCATATGTTCCTTTAGGAAGTTTGTGTTAATACCATATACATCAAGTGCTTTTGATTGTTTTAAACCTGTAATTAGTTTAGCAACTTCAGTGTCTGAAATATGAGTGACGGTGAACAAATTTTGACCAACATCATTCACATTATCAGAGCATACGACTGAGTCAAAGCTCTGACTGATCTCCTTAACAGATGAAATAAAGAAAGTGTTTAAGTTACTGACAATAGATAGAGGCTCTCTAACAATAGAGTTATTTAGATAAAGTTCAATTGTATTTTTGCTTTTGTTTGAATGACGGCCAAGTAATTTATTTAAGTGTTGCCAGATAACTTTACCATTACCTTTGGCTCTTTCAATTATATTTATAAAATTTTTTGCTTTGGCCTGTCTCAAACTTCTTGTTACTTTGTTCCGCATTGAAGTAAATCTCTGTCTATCCAGAGTTAGACCTGTTTTCAGGAACTGCTTTAGTAATTGATCTCTTGTTTTCATTAAATTCTTGCACTCTTTGTTTAACCAGGGCAAATTAGATGTTGTCTTTATTTTTTGTTGACCTCTAATGGAGTATGTTGATATAACATATGCAGAATTGTGGATCATCACTACACAATAAAGGCTCCCAGTTAACTGATGCTAATGCTTCTGCTACATTTTGTCGCTGACTTCTTGGTATGAATTCATAAAAGGATCTCCTATTAGATGAACTTTGAAAGTCATTCTTAACCCGTGATTTTATAAGTTTTCTAGAAAATAATATAAAATTGTGGTCTGAAATACCAGTGATAAAATTATAAGATTTAATAATTTGCTCAGGCTTATTACTGAAAACCAGATCTATTTTAGTTTTAGAGTGTCTTGTTATTCTTGTGGGTTGTTCAATGTGTTGAGTAAAGTTCAAAGTCTCCATTATGTCCTTGAGTGTTTTTCTGTCCTTTTCACAGTCCCAGTTGACATTAAAATCTCCCATTACAATTATTTCATTAGACTTATTATTTATAGCATGATATTTAAGTAATATCTGTAGTTGTTCATAAAAAATATTCTTTGCGGAAGGAGGGCGATATAAACAGATCAACGTAAATGACATTTCTGGGGAAAGAGTGATTTTAACAGAAATATGTTCTATTTCGACATCTATTGGTGAACTAAGTAAAGAGCAATCCAGGTGTTTGTTTTTTTTTTTACATACACAAGTATTCCTCCTCCTCTTGTTCCAATTCTATCCCTTCTGAATACTGTGTATTCTGGAAAGACAACCGCAGACTCAGGAGAAGAACTTGTGAGCCAAGATTCAGAGATACCCAAAATAGAAATATTGGAATTGCTTAGAATATGTTCCAGTTGCTCATGCTTTGGTAACATACTGCGAATGTTAATGTGTCCACATAGAAGCCCCTTTGGTTTATTTTTAGTGTCCCAGATTAGTTCAGCCTGATTAAATGTCTTGCAGATCTTTGTTCCTCTGTAAATTTTAATAGCAGGATTTCTTGTCCTTTTGTTGACAATGCTATGAGCATTTAATGATGAGGTGTAGGCCCAGGCAGCTGAGGTGGAGACCCAGGCAGCTGAGGTGGAGACCCAGGCAGCTGAGGTGGAGGCCCAGGCAACTGAGGTGGAGGCCCAGGCAACTGAGGTGGAGGCCCGAGCAGCTGAGGTGGAGGCTCAGGCAGCCGAGGTGGAGACCCAGGCAGCTGAGGTGGAGGCCCAGCTAGCCGAGGTGGAGGCCCGAGCAGCTGAGGTGAAAACCCAGCTAGCTGAAATGTAGGCCCAGGCAGCTGAGGTGGAGGCCCAGGCAGCTGAGATGGAGGCCCAGGCAGCTGAGGTGGAGGCCCAGGCAGCTGAGGTGGAGGCCCAGGCAGCTGAGGTGGAGACCCAGGCAGCTGAGGTGGAGGCCCAGGCA
>NW_005187406.1:2421458-2436966 GCF_000239375.1 Pundamilia nyererei
TAAAAATGTATAAAAACAAAAAGACAAGTTGATGTCAAGATCCAGGGGTTTTTAGATGGTTTTTTAGGTGGGTTTTTTGGCAAACGCATAGGACCTGCTAAGCTGTGTGTCTGCACCCTAGTAGCCATCTTGTTCTCCAATCTGGAAAACCAGATTTTTCGGGGTTTTTTTTTTAGATCAGACACATATCTATAGTTCATCTTTCTTATACAACAATCTGACTTCAGACTGATTACTGAAAATACCCCTTGACACCCCTGACCTGAAAAATTCTCAGACAGCGCATTCATCTGAAGAAGGGAAAAAGGCTTATACTCATGATAAGAGTATAGATAAGAGTCAGAGGAAACATGGATACTGAGTATTCTTTGCCTTGCTGTAATAAAGGAGTATCACACATCGCACTTAAGCGCCTGAGAAAATCATACCATATATTTAAAAATCAGCACGTCTGCACGTCTGTTGTCAGTATGAATCTACGTGCTCGTAGTTCATGGAGCGCTTGCTCTGTATGTGGCCCGTGTTTATAATTGCTAGCAGGGCACAAGAGTGCGGGTAAGAAAAAGGGCACCAGCTCATTCTACAGCAATACCCTCCTGCTCATGATAAGAAAAAGCTTGTAGAGACTGCCCTTTAAAATTTTAAGCAGTGTTGCCCTGGAGGAGAGATCAATTATGAGAGAGAAGGGTCATCAGACCAAGACGGGCCAACGTGGTTAAATATGTGCAGAAATAATGGATGGATAATGAAATTAAAACCATCCACCGTCTGTCACCTTGATGCATGATTGAAAAGCTCGGCACCGAGTGGTGGCTGCTGTCAGTCAGCAGCGCAAAGCCGGCTGACACACCTTCGCTGAGATTCTGCCTAAAGACGTGTTGTCCTTGAGGGAGGGTTATTTTTTTCTTTTTTGCCCACTACTTCTGTATCGTTCTCTTATAAGCTTACAACAATGGATTGATTAAGGATTTATTCTCCTTATAGGAAGTGAATGGAATAATTAATTCAATTATGTCTGCATTGTGTGTGTGTGTGTGTGCGCCAACAGCTCTTCCTGAGGCTGCTGGATAATGACATATTAATCCTCTGGGCTGGGATCTTAACTGTGCTTCAGTGAGATATGCTTAAAATGAACAGGTTTAATAGGAATAGCAGCTAAGGCGTATTAAGACAAGAAACTTAAGACCACTCACATTGGCCTAAATCCATTATTCTAAAAGAAAAGAAAAGAACAAATAATAATGCTCTTATTTCAGAGCTGTGGAAGCCAGAGATGCTTGACATTTAAGATAGTAAAATTGATTTATCTATTCTGCGACTTCTAATTCTAACCAAATGCACAAACCTGAACTAGGCTGCCAATTTTTAACCAGAGGAAATCAGAAAACCCCCATAATTTTCTGTATTCTGGTCTCCTACCTGCTTTCTTGAACCTGTCCAGCAGGTTTTGCCTGACTGTCCTCTGCAGGTTGAAGTAGTCATCCTCTTCATCAGGACTCTTTAGGTACAGGGGAATGTGCTGAAATATCAGGATGTGTTTGGGTTTAGGTTCCTAAATGGAGACAGATGTGAGCGTTGATTACATCACGAGATCTCTAAAGACAGAAATTCAAATGATGTGCCCACATGACTTAAAAAGGCTCAATCACGCTGGGGTCATGCCATCCTACCGTAGAAGAGGAGGAGGATGCTCTGCTCAGCTGCGCCTCCAGCCAGGCCTCCTGAGCCTCCCTCAGCTCAGGGCAGGCCGAGGCGTCGAAGAACAGCTGGGAGTTCAGAACCAGGCAGAGAACTCCGCCCACCTGAGACGGCAAAAGTGTGAGAAAAAGAAAACAAGAGAGGAAAACAACAACTTGAATCATTTCCCATTTCATCTGCCGTCTCTACATCCAATTTAACATTATATTCCTATAGATTATCCAAAACCTAACTGCTGAAAATAAAAATGTTGGTGAATGCGCAGTGGCAAAAACACTCCAACCATGCAGAATTTTAGCAAAATACCTCTGGCATGCATTTTAAACTACATGTATAAAACTCATTAGCCATGTCACAAATTGCAAGGCCTTTAAGGAACCATATACTGTCCATATACTATGCATTAGGGCTGGGCGATATGACCCAAAATTCATATCTCGATATTTTTTAGCTGGATGGCGATATAAGATATATATCTCGATATTTTTTTTAAAGCCATAAGTTAAGAACAAAAAGAGAGTTCTTAGTCACACTGTGTCCCAGATGTCACACAGGCACTTTTATTAACATAGAGCAGATGTACATAAAATTTACTCAAAAATAAATTATGAGCATTTATTAAATAATAATGCTCCATAAATAAAAGAAAACAATGTTGTTTTTGTGCATAACAAAAAGCTCACAATTGTGCAGTCAAAATGTAAACTAAAAGACGAGCACAATAACAAAGACAGATTTCACAGCTGCTCTGTTCCCAACTTGTACTTGACTGACAGCCTGGAGTTTGTAATCCGCTTCGTAACCACGTCTCTTAACAGGTGCCATTTATGGTCCTTATACACAGTAGGGTAATATTACGTTGAAGCACAGTACGTATCACTCCGCGAGGCTCAGCCGTAATGCTCCGACAATCCATCAAGCGGTGCAGCTCCGTAGCTTACCAACGTCGTACTAAAACATTTTTGACAGATTGCTGAGCGCCGTGTTCCACATAAAATCGGTTCGCGGCCATCACAACCAGAATTCATACATAAGGCGCGCTGTCAACTTTTGAGAAAATGAAAGGATTTTAGTCCGTGCAGCACCTCTGGGCTGCATGCCGTTAGCGTGGTTAGCTCGTTAGCGTGGTTAGCTAGCTAACACGTTGACGCCGTCCAGCCCCACGCACGGGGCGATGCGCAGTAACTCGTTAACGGAGATTTGCCGTGTCTATCTTGTCGCTTCCTGCAGGTGAAGCGATGGGGGAGGAGGGGGAGTTGTGTTCAGTGAAGGAGAGGCGAGGCCGAGTAACGTTGCGTAAAGACGAAAGTGGACGAAAGAGAGGCAAACTTGCGGCTATAATTATAACGTAACATAGACTATATCGATATAAAGGATATGGTCACATCTTATATCTCGTATAAAAATATATCGATATTTTTAAAAAACTCGATATATCGCCCAGCTCTACTATGCATTCTGGTCTTATGTTAATAAGACTCTAAAAAAACTTTGCAATCCTAATTAGTAATGCTTTTAAGTTTACCAACTGTGTGCCCACAATTATGTTACCAAGAAACAGTTGCTATAACTGAAATATGCATCGTCACAAAGCTCCCTTGTGCAACTTCTGGTAAAAAGGGGTCTAAATGGCCACCATAAAAACTGGACCACACCGTGATATACATATATTTTTTAACTGCAATATCAAAGTACAGGGAAGTCTAATGCACAAAAGTAGTCTAAATGACATTAGCTATACATGCTGAGGAAAATAGAACCAAAACATATTTAATGTCACACACCAAAACAGGTGCAGGGTTTTTGGTCCTTTGCTATTCTTAATCCTGTGAGAGCAGAGATGGTGTTCGCAGGTACCTGTCATTATAATATTCCATTCATCCTACAACCACTGCTACAGGCTGCTACTACTAATTATGGTTTGTGTCTGCTTACCCAGAAGCTGAAATAGTCATCCCCCCACTCCCTGCAATACTGCTCCACTGTGCTGGGAGTGGGGGTGTTACCCAGGTCATGGTTTCCACTGACAAACACCAGAGGAATGGAGGGATCAGTCCCCTTCAAGGCTGCCTTCAGATCTTTCTCCTGACCTTCTCTAAAGGGTGTACCTAAAGGAAGAATAACAGAAAACCTATTGTCAACATGGCATGTGTTACTGTCACACATATGATTAAAGGTAACATAAAACCAAACAATTTACGACATGGACCTAAAAAACAGATGTTTGATTAAGAAAAGCATTCTACTGTATGCGGGTGGAAATGAGCCAAAGACAGCCTAAAAGTGTGAATGAGGACAACGTGAGAGTGAGAGAGAGATTATATGGATGATGATGAGAGCGCTCAAAGGATGATGAATGCTCAGTACAGCTCGACTTCATATCACCATGGTTACTGACATGATTAGTGGTGTTCTGGCGGTATCCTCTCGGTCCACATGTTGCAGGCAACAGCTGTGTAGACCGCTTTCCAGATTCAGGTTTGTGAAGACATACGAGGCTATTTGCTTTAAATACACCTCCCCCCCAAAAATTTTAAAAATGCTATAAGCCTGGAGTTCACAAAAAGGGTAAACATCCAAAAATGGGTAATGTTCTGAGCCAAATTAATTCAATCCCAGAGTGTATAAAGGGCAGAGAATGGGTGACTCTCAAATCTATTTATAACTTTGAATTTATATCAAACAAACCCATCAGCCCCTGCTCTTGTGTTATCCCCGGTCCTCTCTCTCTCTTCCCTCTCATATTTCTTTTCATTTTTATTCATCTGAGTAATTATTTTACTGGCCTAGTTTTGGAGCAAATCTTTCCTCGGATATTTAGATAGGGCTCATTACATAAGAGCCTTTCCCCAAAGAACATCTTATTCGTGACAGTGGGAGAAAGTGTAGAGTTTAAGAAACATTAAAAGGGAAAACATGGACTGACGTTTATACAACGCTCTTCCAATCTTACTGACCACTTAAGGTGCTTTGTAGACTGCAAGTCACATATCGACTTAATCTACGCAACAAAAGCACGTTATCTACCCTCAACTACGGCTAATTTAGAGCTAATTAACCAAACATTAATATTTTCAGACTGTTTGAGGAGGTATTCAGAAAGGTGCCAGCCAGAGTTTGGACCATACGCTGTGAGGCAACAGTACTGCCACTGGACCACCATGCATCCTGGAGCTGTCACTTGGTACTCCTCTGCAGGTAAAGCTTCCAAACGTAAAATATCTAATATACTTGTTGTTCATGATCATGGAGTGAATAGTCCTTTTGGTTGGGCCCACTTTCATAACATCATTATAGTACCACTAGTAATACTTTCAGTTTTCTTTTCTTTTTGCGGACATGGTACTATTGACCGTGTAGTCAAATTACTTCTGAACTACTGAACAGCAACACCATGTCGCTGTGGATGAGTGCAGGTGGAGAGCTTGACATTTATTTGGAATTTAATGCTAAAACGAGTCCAAATTCAACTGTAGCCCACTGAGCTTCCTTGTAAGTATGCTAGATTTTTATTCAATGTTACTCACCAAAACAAATGAGTTGTTAGTTTTGCTCCAAGATAGAATTTAATTGCCATCCTATAAGATATTCCACAACTATCACGAAAACAAGCAAAAAATTTAATTTGTGCGAAACACAAACGACATCAAAATAATTTAGTTCTGCATGAATAAAACTGCCTTACAAATTATCAATAAGTAGATAAGTGGTTTTTCTCTGATGCCAGTACAAACTCAAACTTGCTTTTTTCGTTCCCTGTTGACCTGATATTTTCAAGTATAATCCTGATGAAAGGAAATGACAGCTGAAGCCACAACAAAGCGGATTAATTATTTCACAATATTTGACCGCTGCCACAATTACATACAAACAAAGGCCGTCTCACTAATGAAGTTTAGATGAAAAACCGGGGGCGCAAAGATTGTTAGGCAACTGTTCCAGCTGATAGCACTCTCTGCAACTTTGCTGGTACAGACAGATTACAGTACCTGATTTTCTTCGTTTATTTACAAGTTTTAATTTGCATGAGGTCATTTTCTTTAGGATTGGCGAATGAGAATCAGTCTACTGTATATTTTAGCACCATGAATATGCCCCTTAGGAAGGTACCTGACCTTGTCAGCTGCTCCAGTGGATTTGCTCAGTGGAATAGCAAAACATGTTTATGCTTGACATCGCCTAAATGTGAATACATAATAGGTAATCAAGGGAGATTCCACATTAGATACAATTGATCTTTCCTCTGTGTGTGTGTGTTGATGTTGCATACTCTTATCTTCGATTACAAATGCCAAAAAACAGTTAGGACGCTTTACAAAATGTAAATAAAAACAATGTCATTCACAATAGATTATTCACAACACATCCAATGCAACTACATATTTAATCCCTGACATATCCTAATATAAGAAAAAGTGCAATTTCAACAGCAAGTCTCAGTTTTGCTACGTGACAAAGAAATGCTGCTGTAATAAATGAAAGAAATCTGTCAGCATGTCTTTTTGGGATTAAATTGTAGAAGATAAAAGGTGTAAATTTACAGAGCAGGTTTTACCGTCAGAGATGCAAGCTTTTTATCTGAATGCTAATAGCAAGTCAGCTAGTCTCTCTCCTCTTAGACCAGAAGACGCGGTGTCCATGCTTTCCAGTTATCCGCTTTGCCTCGGTCCATTTTAAATGAGTTTGGATCTAGTCAAGACAGCAGTGTTTCTGGATCATTTTCACATAAAGCTTCTTCTTTGTATGATACAGCCTTAACCTGCATTTGTTGATGTTGCAGGAAACTGCTCACTGACTGAGCCTGCGCACAAGATCACGGGAATACACTTCTGATTTTCGACCCTGTCAATTATGCACAGAGATTTCTCCAGATTTTCAGAATCATTTGAGGACATTATGCTCTGTTGATGATGAGAGATTTCCTTCATTTGTAGATTCAGTTTTTCTCCAAAGTGGTGAACCTCTGCCCATGTTTACTTCAGAAAATCTCTGAGATGCTCTTTTTTTTATACTCGATCATATGCTGACATGTTAACAGTTAAACCAATTAACTGTAAAATGTTCCTCCAGCTGTTCCTTTTTAGCAGCACTTACTTTTCCAGTCTTTTATTGCTCCTGTCCCAATGTTTTTCAGACGACTTGCTATTATTGATATTTTTCATGAAGCAGTAAAATGACTCAGTTTAACCATTTGACATGTTTTCTATGTTCCACTGTGAATAAAATCTGCGTTTGTGAGATTTGCAAATCATTCCATTCTGTTGTTATTTACATCTTGCGCAGTGTCCCAACATTTCTGGGACTGAGGTTCTATCGAGCACTTGAACAGGCTTGAAAATGTAAAACAACTGATAAAGTTTGTACAGCTAACTTTATAATTGAGTACTACTTCAAGTTTCCACCGCTGTTTTGGATTTATTCGACACTCGCGTCTGCCTGGAAACCTCATCTGTCATGCACGGTAGCAGATGCAAGAGTCGAAATCGGAAAAACGCACAGATTTATGAGGTGGTGCAGAAATGGAGGCTTTTTCCAAATATGTTGTAAAACATCCAGTGTCTCTGTGAGACCGGAGAGAACGACAACAATAGTCGAAAGATGTTGACGTCCTCTGCCCTTTGAGATTGACTGTCACGCTGTGCTCGACTACCCTATGCAACGTTCACACTTATCAAATGTACTGGATTTTGGACTCAACAACAGCATCTAGCCACACTTACGTTTCTCCTGATAAATAAATGTGAATAAATAGCACTGGTTGCGACACACAGTGGCAGGGACGCTGTGCTGCCTTCTGCTTCCTCACACCACCACCTGCCTGCCCTCAATTACAGCCATCTGCTGACATAGTACAAGCATGAATCAACAATCTCTGTGACACAGCTCGAACCAATCCTCATCCAAGCCCCATCTGCATTTAAGATATCTTGCTCCAGCTAACAGTGATGTGTTGTGTGAGTGACTGCAGTAAGATAAGAGGCCCAGTGAAACAACTGCAGCTCGTTTGGATGAAGATGTGTTGCTGCACTTGAAAGGAAATTATTTTTAAGTCACAGATGGGGTTTTTCTGTCTGTAGCAGCAAACAGGAACAACCACTGTGTCCTTCAATAGACCACAATCTCTCTCTCGGTTATTTAGTGTAAATCTTAATTTAGAATTATCTGGTTACATTAGCCGTGCATTACGTTCTTCTTCACTTCCCTTTTAATAGCACTATATGTAATTTGCCCAAATGGACGCATAAAAAATGAAAGCAGTGGTTAAAGCAGATGTGTTGTGCATCACTAAATGAAATAAATGATAAGGATTTTTCATATATAAGAAATAGCGAGAAATTCCATTTCATACAAACATTTTTAACGCCAGCACTGTCTTGCCCTACTTTCCTCCCTGCAATATGCAGCACATGTAGGGTATACGCAAATAAAAACACAATGCTGCTCTCCACTCCCCGTGGGGCTCTAACTGAAAGGCCTTGTTCACTTAATGAGATTGCAACACTGATTCTCAAAACCTGACAGGAGACTTTGGCAGGTTCTCATTGAGCCTGTCCAACACTGTAAGCACTTCTCTCAATTTCCTTTAAAGACTGGCTGTCGAAGCTGCACTGAGTCCTCAGTGCCTGGGGTCTTGCTGTTGTATACATTTTCTACACTTGAACAACTGTATTTTGTGGCCTCTATATTTGTGACTAACTCAAGCATGCATCGACATGTTGTGCTTGTGCTGATGTGGCACTCGTGTTTGGCAAGATCTTAGTGAAGATGTTATATTAAATACTTCATACAATCTCACAAACGCAAAATGAGGTAAATAGTGTTTTCTACAGTTGCCCAAGTACATATTGGCAACTGATATATCTGCCCTGTACAAACTATACTGTACTAATACTAGTCGACAGCCCCCTTAAATTTACACTCACAGGCTGATTTATTAGGTACACTTTGTTAGTACTGGATTGGACCAGTAAGGAAAGCCTTAATGCTTCGTGGCATAGATTCAACAAGGTTGCTGCAGATTTGTTGGTTGCGCATCCACAAATTACATCCCAAAGGTCCTTTATTGGACTGAGATTTGGTGACCGTGAAGGCCATCCGTTTACAATGCCATGTTAAAGTAACTAGTTTAAGAAAAACTAAGCTTTGTGACATGGAATATTAACCTGCTGGAAACAACCATCAGAAGATGGGTACACTGTGGTCATAAAGTAAATCATGACCTTATTGTGTCTACATGCCTAAATGCATCGAGCTGTTTCCATGTCATTAGCTAATTAGATATTTGCATTTACAGGTGTTCCCAATAAAGTGGTTGTGAGGGTATTTTGAAAGTTTAGCTGCTGGTAACCAAGCTAACATTCAGCTGCCTCTCCAGAGCATCTCTCGTTCCACCATTGAAAGCATCATGGATGGGACTCTAACTAAGCAGGCATGGACTGCAGCTTGTGATAATAGATCTGCTTCAAGCTGCAACACGACTCGGGTGGAGAACAGCTTCATAAGCAGGACAAATAGCTGCAGTCCAGAACCATGAAGCCGGACTCCATGAACACAAGTAAAGGTTTTTTGAGAAGCAGCCACGGTGAGTATTTTTATACCATTAATTATGGCTGAGAAGAAATTCACAGAAAAACACTTTAAACTCCAAAACTTGTGAACTATCATCTGAAACATGCTGCGATTTCTTTGCTAAAGATAACCTCAAGAATTAATTTTCTACAGTTTCAATCATTTTTAAGCCTGCACTGGTTAAAGGTAACATTGTCTCTTCACTTTTTCTCTGTGGATTACAATTAGTGTGATTAGTTTGTTCTTCCAAAAGCACAGCCTCATCAATACTAGTGACCTTACCTAATGCTGCCTTACCAAAAAAGATGAAGAAATGTAAAGCTTGTAACTGAACTTAACAGGTGGGATCACTGATGGACGTGTCTGAAATGAATTTCTTTGAAAGGGCAGCAAGCCTAAAAGTTATAAGATAGTATTAGGGACTGAGTGGAGCTCTCTGTCACTCAAAAAGCAGTCCCAGATCTGATTAAGACAACGTTATGCCTGAAAAGAAGCAGCCAATGCAAAAACACAAAAGTGTTTATCGCTGTTCCGACCTTCAGGCCCAGAGGATATGGCTCACGGAAAGAATGTCTAGACTACTATATTTAATCATACTGCTACCATAATTTTGACTCAGATAAGGCACCAAAACCCTGTTTTTTTAATTCTTTGGAGTCAATCAACTGGTGATTGAAATCAGCCAGATTCCACTTGATCCACTGTAAGGTCAGACTTTTACCAAAAAACAGAATAAATTAACAATTAAATCACCCAAGAAAACTGCAGTTAGTACACCTTTAGTTTCCACAAATACAGAGAGGGGACAGGGAAGTCCCAAGGCAACCTCTCCTTCACCTTTCCGAGTTTTGCACACAGGCGTGTACATGCGTACTTAAACATTTCTCCCTGCTGTATTATGCGTAACATCCTTCAAGAACCCCCAGAGACACAGCTTGAATCCTTTGTAGTGCTCATTAGGAGAGTGTCAAGTCCAGCATGTTTCTCTAATCTAATCAGCTCTATATCTGGCTCCCCCACCCCCACCACCTCCCTTTGCTGCCCCCACCCCCCCCTACTCTTTATCCTCTTCATTTGTCAGCTTTGAAAGTAAGTGAGAGAAAGACACGGGAAAACGAAATTAAGCGAGGGAGAGGCAGCAACGGCAGACAGAAAATTAGGTGAGATTGAAGGAAGTCCTTGAGAAGAGAAAGCATCTCTTGGGGGTTTAGTTGGGATTGTGAAGGAGAGGAGACAGGGAATTAGAATCAAGGAACGTGCTATCAGTAAAGGTCTGGATGACATGATGAAGTTAGATGAGACACTTTCTACAACTTTTCGTTTTGGGGAATGGGTCGCTCCTTGTGGACCACTGCGATGAGACGCAAACAAATCCATCAGTCTGCCCAAGTCTTTGATAAGAAAGATCATTTGTTATACCAAGACATCACCACTTAGCCCGCAGTTTTCCTACAGTATAAATTTAAACCTGAAACTGACACTTACACCCACACACATACATTTCTTCCCTAACAATTACAAGACAGGACCTTTACACCCTCAACACACAGTTAATTCACATAGATGCTTCACACAGATTCATCAGAGGCAAGAATTAATCAGCATGTTTGCGTAAGTGTCAGACTTGCAAATGAAGGTTGTCAAAATAGGGTATGAGGCATGTTACCGCAGCGGTTTACTAAAGAGAGCAGACAGATAATAGAGGAAAGAGACCGAAAAGAAAAAGACACTGTGAGGAGCAACGGCGAAGAGAGATGAAATCTGTAGGAGCAGAAATACAGTTGCCAATTTCCCGTCGCCGACAGGCAGCAGTGTTGACAATGCCGGTTGACAGCCAGCTTCCCCTGGCCGCCACACATTCATTCTGTATTGTAAATAAACAGTTTAAGGGGAAATGTCAGCCGAGAGACGGAAGGAGCAGCTTCGGCTATAATACCTATTTCCCTCCTTCCTACCAATGCGGCGGCCCAGTTGCCAGCCGAGTGACAGACGTGGCGAGTAATGAGGATGGCACGCACAACCTGCTCTGCTGGTGCTGACAGTAACAGCAGCTGACGCCGCGGCGTTTAAAGGTCCCTGAGGTCTTTAGGTTTAAACCTGATGCTTACACTATTTACTGTACGACGACATGCGAAGTAGATCGCGCTTTGACCTCCAAATGCGACTGATCATAAGGGGAGATGGCAGGAACATGGAGACGAGTGTGTGTGTGTCGGGGGGGTAACTGATGTGGACATGTTTTTGGTTTAAATGGTGCAGTCATGGGGATAATAAGGAGACTTGGATGCCTACAGCCAGACTCAGCTAGATGATAGTGGGAGACAGCTCCGGGAGGGTTCATGACTGTGGCTGTGCAGCTAAAATTGGTGGTCATTACGACCCAGAAAAAGAAAAAAAAAAAAAGACCGGGGGGGGGAGAGAGAGAGAGTACCTCTGTGACTAAGCCAAACCACATCTCTGCTGAATATGAATAGTTTGCTTCGAGTCAAATTTTAGAAAATGGGGAGCAGAAGGACATTTTACTAATGGCATACTGCTCCACATATAAATATTCTTATTGGCTTTAATATCTTACATGGTCTCCAGGATTAGGCAGAATAAAACTTTCATCACGATCCAATCAAACATGTCACCAGAGCCCAGAGAGAGAAAGAGCAAGGACATGCAGAGATGGAGGGAGACAGGTTTGCTTGCTGATTTCCCTTCCTGGAGGCCAGCCAGGCAGGTAGGCGCCACACTTTAGACCCCTAATTTTCATGCAAAGGTAGTCTGCATTGCTTAACAGCTTGCGGCGCTTTTTTGCATCAAGCATTAAACCTGCAGTGGGCTCTGTCAGCCCGTTCCTCATAACCTGTTGTAAAGTCAGACTGCACACTCAGAAAATCAAGAACACAGAGCCATCGTCTTCAGCTAAAGTGTAAATTTGATGTCTTTACCTTAAGAGTATAATAATTTGTTTTCTATTTAAAGGTTATGTGGTGTAAATCATCCTACGTTCTACTGAAACAGACAAGCAGAGGGAAGGACTGGACGCAGCACAAGTCAAACCTGGTGTCTCGGTATCAGACAAGGTGGGCAACACAGTGATTGTGGCGTTTCCACATTCAGGCATTTCTAATGTAACCAGCTTTTTTCAAATTCAGTTGCGATTCAGAAAGCATCAGGTGACAGGATTGGGGAGAACCAGCTGCCACTGTGGCAAACACACACACACACACTCACAGGTTTGCTGTGCTGCTTACAAGATAGCTACAATCTTTACCTCAGAGAATAGGACAGAGACAGAATCAAGTGCAGCCCATTCACATATACTGTTTATAGCCTAACAAACCTTCATTTGCAGCTAGCAGACTTCTACTGAATAATTCAACTAAAAAAATAAAAATTAAAAAAAAAAGTGAAAGAAAAATCTTCTCTTCCTGCAAATAGCTTGAAGGCACCCAGGTGTTTTTTTTATAGATAAATACTGCATGCTGTCACAGGGGGGTCTGATGTGTTCAAACTAGACTTCATGGGCAGAACTAACTTTCTTTCTTTTCTTTTGCCTTCAAGCTGCAAGAGTCGTAGCACCGCAACACAGCGGCAGCTTTCTCGCACGGATTTCTTTAAATTGGGCGAGAATTTAAAGCCTGTCTGGTCTGATCGATAGCCGAAATCCTAATCAGCATCAGCATCGTGAGAACAGACAGAAACCTTCTGCTTTTCATAGATAAATATCAGCTACTGTCAAATGGGAATACGTTGTTTACAGACTCTGGCTGGGAAACAGAAGAAAGCTAATGCTCAAACCTACCTCAGTGAAAACTATTCTGAGGCTGAACAGTCCCAAAGCTGATGTTCTTCGTGGAATAAATGAATTAGAGCAGGGTTATCTCAATATATATGTGTTTACATTCAACATTTGCATAAATATCACAAAACTCTGTTTCTCTTGAAAACATCTACAGCAGTGGACACAGATGTAAGGTGCTGCATGGGGTGGGTTTAAAACTCAAGACAAACTATGATATACATGTTCACTCACACATAACTAATAACCACACATGGGAAATGAGTCTGAATTTGAAAAAAACATGTCTGTTATATGCTTAGCAGTTGCCACTTTAATATTAGCAGAGACGCATACATGTGCTGATTTTTCAGGTCAGGTGAGCCCTGCACTCTTTGTGACCATGATTAACAGAAAAAGCATAACTGTTTTACCATTATGACTGATGTATTTCATACTGGGTTAAAGGGACTTATCGGGGATGTCGAGGCTTCCCTCATATCATAAGTTAAAACCCACAGTGGGAGAAGTGTAAGTAGAGTCAGATCTGCCTGTTTTGTACAGTAACACCAGTCAAACATCAGACCGAAACGATATGTTCACAGTTTAGATCACAATGCAGCAGCTGTTTTAAACTGAGTAACATTTCAGCTTATAAAGGCAAATATAAGCACACAGTTTACATTATACAGAACTGTGAAAAAAAACCTTGAACTATCCCTCATTTCTTCACACTTTCTTCTGAGAGCCTGAGTTGCAATTTTTTTTTAAAGTGGTCCTGAGCAATTGTTCTCCAGGCTTTCTGAAAGTCTTTCAGACCTTTTCCTTTGGACATTTGCTGCTTTTTCACTCAATTTCATTCCAATGAAATGATTGGTGAACCAATGCTGTAGGGCTGCTCAATTAATCGAATTTTAATCGAAATTACGATCTGGGCTTTCAACGATCATTAAAAAGGACTGAGGCGATTATTAGCACCTCCCTCGTGCTTTACTCTCGCGCTGCTCCGTGTGGCAAATCGGGCGCACCTCTCTGCGTTTCGAACACGCGTCACAACAATTAAGAGGAGCTAACAGAGGGAAGCTCGGAAAGCTAAGCAGAAGTCATTTGGAGAGGAGAGTGACTGCCGTTGGTTGAAAAGAGAGGTAAAAAAAAAACTTCAATGGTGTGGAAACATTATGGGTTCGTGGAGTCAGACGTGGATCAAGTAGACATAGTGTGTAAACTTTGCTACGGTGTCGTAGCTGCACCACAGAGCAACACTGCAAAGTTCACTAAACAGATGTTTACATTTTTCATTTATTTTTAATATTGCAAACATTTGCACTGTTATCAGTATTTGCACACTGTTTTATGACAATCTTTAAAGCCATTATTCAATACATTGTTATTGGTAAATAAATATCGTCAAATAATCGAGATCTCAATTTCAGTGAAAATAATCATGATTATCATTTTTGCCATAATCGAGCAGCCCTAGAATGCTGTGTCCTCACATAACTGTGCAGAATCCTTATTTCTGACAGCCTTTCACAAAACATATTTCTTTGTCTCCCAAAGAATCCCAAAGTAGCTGAAAACATTGAATATGGAGCCTCTCAGCATGTTGTGCACGTCCCTAAAAAACTCAGAAAACTGAAAAAGTGAAAAAGAAAAGAAAAAGTGATACAACAGTGGGTGTCTACAACCATCTGTAAAACACAGTGGAGGCTCTGTCATGGTTTGGGGTAACGTTTCAGACAGTGGTGTTGAGAATCTTGTCAAAACAGAAAAGCACAGTGCACCATGAAATAGAATTAGCCAGCAGGGGGCGACTCTTGTGGGTACAATAAGAAAGTCTATGGGAAGACTTTCAAGAGCCCTTTTTTATTACCTCAATAAGCACTTTATTGCAGAGTCGATCGTCTCAAACACTACTTTCAAATCCTACTAAATACAAAATGAGGTTCATTTTGTGGCTTATGGTTCCCAATAGTCAAAAAGGACAATAAAGCAGGGTATTAGTATTCAGTGTCCCTCAGTTGCCTAGTCGGATCCACCCCTTGTTCTTCACATCTGCTTCAAAGATGCCAAAATGGCAGACGTCTCACATCAACTTAGATCAAAACAGTCTAGACGGATCACTTACATCTTAACGAAGTCATTTAGTTTGTATTCTTTCCTCAACAAATACGTAGAGAAAATTACCAAATGAAGTATGAAGCAAGCTGTATTGTTGAAATGCTGTTCAGTGCATGAAATCACAGCGTGTGGTTCTCAATAACATGCTGTTATCTGTAACCTGGGAAAGACATTTTGAACACTTTGAAATACGTGCAGCCTTTGAACAGGCTGGAGTGACATCCCAGATGCGATGGGATAGCACTCCCAGGACCGATACTGTATAATCTGGTCAGACCATAAGAGGCTAAGCGGAGCTAAATCTCATGCAGTTCGGCATCTGTGAGTTCACATTATGTCCCCAAACATTCG
>NW_005187406.1:2438259-2439109 GCF_000239375.1 Pundamilia nyererei
GTTATCGGACGATAGATGTCTTATATCGGGATATGAGATTTTGGTCACATCGCACAGCCCTATTACTCAGTTAATTGTTGTGCATTATAGGAAACAGCTGAAGTACACCTGAAATTCACTACTTCACATCATTGTCATGCTGAAAAGGGAAGATGTCACCGATCAGATGCTTTCAAGACAGTATTGTACGATGGATTCAAATCTGTTTTTTCTTAATTCCATCCTCATCATTTCTGATGAAGTTTCAGTGAACAGCAGACGGATCAGCTGAAGAGCCAGATGCATCTCTCAGGCTCTGTCAGATCTTTGCTGTTCTTTTTGTCGTCGTTTTAAGGTTTTTACTATGTCTTTCGAAAGACATAGCTGTCTACACCAGATGAACAGTATCTGAATTCAGATACTGTTCATCTGGTGTAGACAGCTTTTAGGAGTGCCACTCTTTTGTCTTCCACTCAGGACACACTGCACAGCATGCCAAAACATGCAAGTTTGATGCTAACAACTCATGGGAATCAACTGCAAAAATACTATTTCATGCCTCTTTTTCTTTAATTTTTTTTTTATTTCATGCCTCTTAAACTGTTACCTCATGTATTATTTGCTGACTCAACTAAGAAATACAGAGCAAATTATGTGCTTTTGTGTTATGTCTGTTTAAAAAAAAAAAATCTTCTAACAGATCTTTGCGAAGTTGTCTGATTCATCCTTTGAGAATAGATGCTTTTTTAAAATAACTGAGGATTCACAGAACAAATAAACAGAAAAACATTCCTGTGAAATTGGTCGAGACCAAGAACTGGACTGAAAATGAGTGAAAAAGCTGCCAACATCCAAAGAAAAACTTTGAAAG
>NW_005187406.1:2445272-2451393 GCF_000239375.1 Pundamilia nyererei
CGATACATATCGTTATCGTTCTATCGCCCAGCTCTAATATGCACTCAAATCGTTTTGCTATCTCCTGGGTATCAACTACTGGTTACATCTACAGTAAACATTGGTGTTTCTATACCAATAAACTACATGATGCTTTAAAGAAAAAAAAATGTACTGAGCAGAAACATTAAAGCTTCATGAATTAGGTGTGACCACAGCATTACTCATTTATCAGTGGAAGGCCTGCTGTGAAAACCTCATCATATTCATTCTTGGAATTGGCACAACAGTTGATTAGTTAAAACCGACGTGGATCAGGATGTAGGACTGGGAATTAAACCTCGTCGGCGGGGAAGAGACGTACGTGCTCTCTCCCTGTGAGTAACCAATGCTAAATAATTAACAGCGAGATACACGTTAGAGGATGAATGGCAAAGAACAAGTGTTTTACATAATCCTGATATTACGCAACAGAAGGGCCCTACAATCTAGTCACTCTCAAATATTCATTTACAAGGCAAACAGTGCCCACCTTTCCATGAAAAGAGACAAGCAGACACTCAGTGAGGCTTGGCTGATGGTAATGACAAGGCGTGACATGAAGGACGCCCGCCAAAGTAATATGGAAACGGAGGCTCGCCATTTCCCCCGAAACAGACAGATACTAAGAGCAGGTGTAAACAACAGCTTTCTACTCCACTCGCCGAGTTTCCGGAGGACGTGGAAGCAGTACCACTGTAGTTATGCACTGCTCTGTCATCGTGGAGAGCCCGCATCTGCATTCTGCACAAATCCCCTCACTCTCACTCAGCGGGGGCTTGTAACTGTTCAGCATCCTGTGTTTAACATGCTCTCCATGTATCACTCTCCCAAATGAGTCGGCGATAATTCTGTCCTCCAGAGAAACTCGAGCGAAGATAAGAAAAGAAAGAGCAACAAAAAACAAAAACAAAAACTGTCTTGCTCCTGGGAGGAAAACTCGTAAAATCTCAACAATGACGAACTCGGTGTAATTGACATTTATGACACATTTTGCTTTTATGATTATCATCATCATCAACCCGATTACTTTAGAATGCCTCGATCCAAACAAGCCCAGCCTTGATCTCAGCTTATACTACACAGCGAGTGCTGCTGATGAATTTTGAATTCAACCTGAGGCTGGCCATATTAATGTAACAAAATTTAGAAGCACCTAATATATCTTTTCCAGACTTTCAGCAATATATAGAACGCAATGCGAAAGTCTTAAGCAATCCCTAACGTCTTCATATTTTGCTCCCAATGAGCCAGACTTTTCTGGGGGTTTTTTTAAAAGTGGTCTTGAGCAACCGTTTGAGACTTTCAGCATTCAAAGTTGTGCTTTGGACAACTACAATACTACCATAGGCTGTAGGCTAAGTGGAATAACTTGAAGAGAATGGATCGAGAGAGGCACCAGCAGTTTGTTGCAAAAACCAAAAACCTATTAGCCAAAAACTTGGTATATGTTGGCATGGTGTGCAGTGTGCCCATACAAAACTTTGAGGAAACTGGAAAAAGGCCAAAAGTAGCAGACATTAAAAAAAAGACTATCTACAGCAGGGGTTTCAAACTCCAGTCCTCGAAGGCCGGTGTCCTGAAACTTTTCCATGTGTCCCTGCTGCAACACACCTGAATAAAATTAGCAAGTCATTAGCAAGACTCCATAGCACCTGACTGCATGCTGAGGTGGCAATTCAACCATTTGATTCATGTTACAGCAGCTCATGAGTGAATGAACATGGTGCCTGATCTACAGCATGAACAGTATCCAAAAGAAACAAATCCAAGAATCCAAAAGAGCAAAAATCCAACAAAGATCTGACATGGGACCTAGCCCTTCAGTTCATCCATCTACTTCACTGAAGCCTCATCAGAAATAGTCTCTATTCAATGATGTTTGTCAAGAAGCCATTCCTAAGGAAGGGTGAGGTATGCCAAATTATACAAGAACTAGACTGAAAGTCTCTTACAACAGGTCTCGTGGAGTGATGAATCCAAGTTTGGTTCAAATCACCATCAACATGTACAGAGTTGGTAGGGAGAGACATAAAGCAGTGAGCATCATGGTTTGGGAATGCATTTCAGCCAGAGGTGTTTGTTTCTTGTCAAAACTGATGAATTATGAGTGCAGAAAAGCACCATCAGATTTCAATCCACCATGCAATACCATCTGGAAAGTGTCAGACTTCCAACAGCTTCATTTTTGAGCATGAGGATGATCTCAAACACACTGCCAAATATGGACTTTTAAGCTTGTTAGAATTGTACAAACTGTTTTCCTTATATACCATTTTCCCATGGATGTTCGCAGATGTTCCTTGCATAAAGATAAAGAAATGTGTGTGTCTCAAGACTTTTGCATAGTACCATTGCTTAAAAGCTGGGGGAAGGGAGCTAAGGCTTGTTTCAGACAGAGAGCAGTGAGGGGCTGCCACTGTTTGATAAATAAGCATCATTTCGAACTGTGACTCATGCAAACAGTTCACAAATAAAAATATGGAAATGAGCATAAAAGTCCTCCTTAAGTTTGGTGGAAAAAGCCTAATTTTATCTTAGCGGGCTGTGACAGTCTGTCAGCATTTTTACTTCTTGAGAGGATAAAGACTAAAGCTGCATTTTAAAGTGTAACTTGACCCCCAGCTCTGAGCCAAACACCACCCATTGCACAGTTTTGAAAAATCCTCAAAAGTTTGCAAGAGCAGGGAGAGGAGCTGTGGATGTGTGAGGCCGGGGGTACTCAGGGGCCACAGAAAAATGGAGAGTGACATAAAACAGCACATACTTTCTAATGATTTTTCCTCTCCTGAATCTCCCCCATACTAAATCTAAAGGGGATATTTAGTGTGGTGAAGGACCACGGTGTGGAATTAAATTGTGCCATTAGATCCAGCCCCTGTAATGCCCAAAGTCAGAGCTCACTCACTCTGGCTCTCTCTTCCTCTCAGGTATCAATAGTGATCTAACATCTCTAAATAAATAAAACCACTAAGTAGAAGGTTAGTAAAATGTGGAAGCCCCCTATTGATGATGATTTTATATTTGCATATGCAAAATGAAAGTACTTTCACTAAATTCCACTTAAGACCAGTGTATGGAGAAGGTGTGCCAGCCAATCCGGATTAGAGTGCATTGCTAGGTTACCATGTTTAAATAAGTTTGACAGAAATGTCAATATTGACACCGGCACTGAAATGTTTCAGTTGTTGGTACTTCTACCCACTACCTCATTTCCCAAGGGGTCACCACAGTGAATAAATCTGCATGACTTGGCACAGATTTGTTTTACACAGGATGCCCTTCCTGACAAAACCCTCCCATTTATCCTGCACCACCCTCTCAGACTGTGTTTGCAGTTCCTCCTGGTGTCAGACTGGGGATCTTCTGAATGCAAGGTGAATGTGTTAACCAGTACACCGTGGAGCCACCCACTGAAATGCTTCAGGTACACTTTTATAGCTGTGAACTAACCTCCTAAAACCAAAAACTTTCACATCTTTGAACTCATTGTTTGACAGAAAAGTTTTTCATTTTGCACCAGCTTTAAATATGCTTTGATGTGAATTTTGCTTCCTGAAAATATAAACTTTGGATGGAATATTCTTGGCAAAGGAAAAAGACAAGTTCAATATGCAAACATATGTCCCTTAAAATGCTGGTCCTGCCCCTGAGTACTGAATAACTAACAGATACAAAAGATTTAACTGACCTCATTAAAATAAATAAATAAACCTTTTTATTAGATTCAGGACACTTTATAGTGAAAATGTTTTTACTCTGTGAAGCCAGGTATGTGTCTATTTGAATGGCATATTTTAAAAGAAAAGAAACTGGCAGTGCTCTCACACCCAGAGATAAGCAGCAGCCTTCTTGCAAAGTCAAACACCAATCGCGCTGATTTCGGCCACTGCGTGGACTCCACATAACAAAACTTATGACCATTTCAGATGAAAGTGAATGGGCTGCAAATAATAAAATACTGAAGATCTCAATTTTTGTCCCCCAGTTTCCTCATACTAGCCTGCTTCCAGCAGGGGGTGCTAAATAAAGTAAAACAAACAGGAGGGGCAGCAGCTCATAAACACATAGCTGTGGGCGCTGTGATCATGTTTTCAATATTTGAATATCTTAACGGCAGGACTACTTTGCCACTTAAGAGTAAACCATCTAAATCTAACTTACCCCTCAGTTTCTTCCGAGGCACAGAAAACACTTTCGACTGAAAGAAGTCTGCCTAAACCTTCCAGGACAGGGCTTGATTTAGCTATAAATGAATGACTAATTAGAGACTGCAGCCGAAGTCAAGCATGGGTTTTATTTTTAAGTTGTGCATGAATGAATACTCAGCTCTGTAGCTCTTCTGCACCAGAGTTAGAAACAAATGCAAATCGAAATAGCCGCAACCCCTGTGTTTATGGATTGCCCCGATTTGATTCTTTGCAAGAACAAGATTGCCACACTCCCTACTTTTAATTTTGTAAACACGAGCTAGCTAGCTAGCCACTCTGTCTTCCTGTGGTTGACAGTGTCACCTTGTTGGTTAAAAGAAAGCTACGCAAACCTAAGTGACAGCTTTCCCTCTGTCAGAATATTAACCTGTCGCCACCAACAACCTGTGTCACCGGTGCTGCCAAGTTAGCTCACAGAAGTTGGCTAGCCGGCAGAGCTAAAGAAGCTAAAGGCAGTCAGTTACCTTCAGTGAGTCCGCTGAATGTCCGGTGTTTTGCCTTGAGAAAGATATTCTCACTCTCAGCCATATCACCCGCTTGGTTAAACCGTCTCCAGAGCAAACCGGCAGGTCCGAGTGGGATGGTTATGTAGCTGTTATGCTTCTCCTCAGCTGTTCCTGCGGCTAGCTAAACCCGAGACTCTCGGCGATCGACTAAACAGCCTTTTTGTGAGTGTGTATGTGATCGTCACTGCAGCGGCCCCCAGTGTGACTACCAGTTAAGGCAAGTACAAGCGAAAAAAAGTCAGTTTAACAGGTTTTCCCGCAAACTTTTAAACCAGATACAACCTTCATGCTTACTGTTTAACTAGTTTCAACAACAAGAAAGAGAATTATGCTATCGTTTTAGCCACAACTCATCGTTTATAAATCAGAAAACAAAAGGGGGAAAAATCGATCAAGTCATCAAACATTCGCATCTTCTTCCGATAAACCTTTACAAACCAAACATCTGCATCGTCCACACCATACGTGTTTTAGCTGTGTGTGAGAATGGCAAAATAAGAAACCACACGAAAGAAGAACCTTGGACAGAGGATAGAGTCTTTCAGAACCACGGAGAGAGCCACGTCCACCCGTCCTCCTCACCGCGCTGATTGTCTACATACTTTAACACTAGCTGAATAAGGGCAAATCAAAGGGTTTTTTTCTTGCTTGCCAGACAGTTTGAATACATCGAAGGTCCTTCAGAAATCGGTTTTTTAACCAGAGAATGAATCATCAGAGGTGACAGAGGGGCTTGCATGTGGAAATATATTCGATTTTTATGATTTTTCATTGCACCTAACCTATAATGAAGGGAGTTTTCACTTGAAACAGCATCTGTTTGAGATGAAAAAGAATTGCATTTGAAGAATTTACATAATCTAGTAGGAAACAAGTAATGGATGGATATTTTTTATTTTCATGTCTGGGTATCGGCTTTATCCATCTCCTGTGTCAGTAATTGGTAAAGTTAATAATTCGTTCATCCATCAATTAGTCATATTCATTCATTCATTCATTCATTCATTCATTCAAATATATTGGAGTATCTAACTCATTATTCAGCCACCTTCCCCAATCAAACTTAAACCCCCAAACCTTCATCTAACAGCAGTATCTTCTGCACATAGACATAAACAAAAAACTTCCCAAAATGATCCCACAGCCCCACACACATGATCCACGAATCCAAGCAAAGCAAACACTACATTTGCATCCACTGATGCCATGTTCTCCTCCTGCCCTGCCCTGCCAGGTCCGGTAGGGTCCATACACATCTAAATGACAACATATGTTTAAAATAATATATAAAGGCTAGATAGATAGATAGATAGATAGATAGATAGATAGATAGATAGATAGATAGATAGATAGATAGATAGATAGATAGATAGATAGATAGATAGA
>NW_005187406.1:2451413-2461329 GCF_000239375.1 Pundamilia nyererei
AGATAGATAGATAGATAGATAGATAGATAGATAGATAGATAGATAGATAGATAGATAGATAGATAGATAGATAGATAGATAGATAGATAGAAGAAAATTACTTTGTGTTGCGCTTTGAGCGCCACAAAGAAAAGACTGGGAAACTCACTCTACAAGAGTCCGGGTGGATTAATATCCCTACAAGCCAAAACATTCATAACTTTATTTTTGTTTTGTGTTGTTTTTTGTTTGGTTGTTTGTTTGTTTTTTGGAGGGGGGGGGTCTCTATTTTTTGGTAAATTATTGAATTTTCCCTTTTCCCGAAACAAATTCTCAGATTTCTCTTGTTTCGCCTGGTTTATTGATACAAATTGTGAGGATTGTGCTCCGAGGCAGACAGATACGTACATTTTTCTTTTTAAAAAACTTTCATTTTATATTTTTCTGTTCCGAGCACCTTTGGCAAAAACCACAAGAGTGAGACATTTGCCTGTGGTGGAATATCACTCGTTACGGGGTTGTGTCTCTTGGTTATGGTCTTGATGGGCCAGATTGCTGTCTCCTATAGATGTCCCCTGGGATCTATAGGTGTTGTGTGGTTTTTTGTTTTTGTTGTTTCAAAATGTATCACCTGTTCTTAGAAGCTCTGCCAGCCGCTGCCTATTGTAACACATTAAGCTACTTGTGATTTCAGGATTTCTCCAACAATGGCAACCTACGACTGGAAGTATTAAAAAAAAATGGGGCTCCCACGACTTTCCTCGCAGAGCGTAATAGTGATGTGCATAGACGCTTTTATCATAATATTTCACAATAAAGGCTCTCTCTCTCTCTCCCTCGGAGTCAGCCCTTGCAATCTCACTCCCTCCCCCTGTTTTCCTCCTCCTCTCCGTTTGTGTGTGTGTGTGTGTGTGTGTGTGCACCAGGCTCTCCCACCCTCGGCTCTTCTATTCGCTCACTGCGCTCTCATCCTCGGTGCGGCTTGTGTCTCTGCCTACTCCCGTGCGTAAGTGCGCACAGACAGAGGAGTGAAGTGATGCACTCCCGAAAACGCAAAATCTGAGCCTGATAAAAAAGACAAAAACCTTCTGGGAAAGGCGTCTAAATGCGCACTCGCTGGAGAGGAGTTCAGTTAAGTCAAGTTTAATCCACATAGGGTTTTTTGTTTTGTTTGTTCTTTTTATTCCGCGCGTTTGTTTGTGGATAAAGATACGCGAGCAAAGATGTTCATCAGCGCGGATATTTCTGGACTTTTCGGCATATCATGACCGTGCGCCCTGTCCCCTCTCTTCAGGTCTTTTCGTTTCCGCGCGAAGTTGAACGGAGGAGAGAGCACAATGAGAGGGAAACACTTTCTCCCCTGCTTCTTGTTGCTCAAACTTATGGCTCTCGTGTGCAAGGCTGGCGGGATTCCAGGAGCGCTCGGGGGATTCGTAATGATCGCCACCTCGAACGGCTCCACGCCGGAGGAGAGCGTGTCCGAGCAGACCCCGCACACGGAGGAAAGGTGTCGGGGTTACTACGACGTGATGGGCCAGTATGACCCGCCGTTCATCTGCAAAACGGGCGTGTATTTGTACTGCTGCGGTACCTGTGGCTTCCGCTTCTGCTGCTCCATCAAGGAGTCGCGGCTCGACCAGGAAACCTGTACAAATTATGACACCCCGATGTGGATGAAGAGCGGGCAGACACCCTACAAGAAAACGAACAAGCCTCACGACAGCACCAAAGACAAGACGAACTTAATAGTTTACGTCATTTGTGGAGTAGTGGCGATTATGGCTCTTGTGGGGATTTTCACCAAGCTGGGGCTGGAAAAGGCGCACCGACCCCAGAGAGAGAATATGTATAGGTGGGTCTCTTTCTTTCTTGGTTTCTCTCTCTCTCTCTCTTCTATCTGTGTGTGTCTATCTCCCGCTTCCTCCCTCCCTCCCTCTCTGCCCGATTCTCTCGGTGCGCTTGTTTACAAAGAGACTTGCAGTAATAGCCTACGCGCGCAATGATCTGGAGCGCGCAACGTGTGGACGTGTGCTTGTCGTATTAACAGAGCACCCCACCACCACCACCACCACACACACACATAAATTTATGAAATTAAATTAAAGAAAAAACTCAAACCCTTGACCTCTTCATTAGGGTGGGGGTCTCCTTGTCTCCCTTTAGTGGAAAGACTTACTGCAAAGTTTACCACCTTTGTCTTATGACAAACCCCTTTCTTCCCGATAAGAGTGCTCTTCTACAGGTTTGGGTCACTGAGTATCAAAATGATGTGTCTTAGGTTGTGATCTAGTCATAGAAAAGTCTAACTAAGTGTCGAGAAGCCAGACCAATGTTGTCCACAAATTAGAGGTTAGCTCATTTTGGTCTAGAGCAAAGACTTGGAGAGCGAAGAGCAAGCCAAGGCCAACATGCAAAAAGAACATCGAAGCTATTTTGGCTTCACGTGGTGGCCTTGGCATCACACTCAGTCTAAATTTTCCTTTAATTTGTCAGCTCTCCGTGCCATAAAACATCATAGATGAACTTGTGCATGTTACACTTCACACACGTGGTTTCCGGGCAACAAGAGCAATGTATCGCATCTTCTGTTATTAAGAGTCTTTATGAACAGGAACTGATACCGCATATTCCTTCCACTCCAGTCTATCCATCTGTTGTGGCACAGCGTAACATTATGAGCTGCTCTCCTCTCATGTGAGGGGCGGAGGGGTGTCTTTCAGTAGAGTAAGGTGGCATTGCACTCCATTGTGTATCACTCTTGACTGGAGATCATTTGCTTGTTTTTACACCTTCATAGTGTTGCAATTCAGTAGGTGTGACTGAATGTGCAATAATTACAGTAAAAATAAATAAATAAAAGGGAACAACTGAAAGGAAATCTTTTCCACTCATCGTGGAAACAAATTTTTCTGGTCAGCTGCACCTCATAATGTGTGGTGCACCTCATAATGTGAGGTGCAGCTGAAACGACAGTGTGCACCGGTACAGTCGAACTGAATAATTAAATTAGCCATGTCATGCACAGTTCCTCATGTCTGCACGCCTCATCCATCTCTCTGTCTGACAGGGTCGTCGCCAATGTGCTGCAGGGCGGGTGTCCAGGTGAGCAGTATCGCGGGGAAGAGGCCCTAGGGATGCATTCGCAGCACTATGTCGCCAGGGCCACAAACATCCGTGAGTTTTTTTTTCTTTTTTTCTTCTGGCAGTTCTGGACAGCTCATTATTGGTTGTTGTGAACTGTGTGTATAAGTTAAAGCAGCATATGGAGGCGTGGGTGGAGTGCGTATGCGTGTCAGCAAATGCATTTTTTTTTTTTTTTAAAAGCTGCTTATTTAAAGCGAGATTGAGTGCACGCCGGTTGGTGTCAGAGAGCCTCTGCGAAGTCATTCGGAGTGATGGAAGGATGTGAGAGTTTGGGATCAAGTGGGTCGTCGCAGCCTTGAAAGCAGCTGGCCGATGGTGCAGAGTCGGAAAATCCATTTTTTTAAAAAAGAAAAAAGAAAAAGACACGACCATAAACGTTGAGAGAAAACGCACATCCCTGCAGGGCTTGTTCTGTGTTTTTTTTGTTTTTGTTTCAAATGACAGCACTGGCTTTTGTTTTATCTCACACTGGCCAGATATCCATCCATTTCATAACAGCCTAGAAAGAGAATACCTCCCTGTCTTTTCAGCCCTTATTCACCGTTTTATTTTGGTTCATGCCCACATGATATAATGAGAGAAAGAGGCAAGTGGGAGTGTGTGTGTAAGAGGAAGTAGTGGTGGTGGTTGTCTGTTTACATATGTGTGTGTGTGTGTGTGTGTGTGTGTAGGGAGGGTATAATACAAAGCGTATGAATGCCATCTATTTCTTCTGTGTCCCGTGGGCTGCTACAGTATCAAGCTTATTTGCTTTTAGAACATCGAAGACCAAAGATATGAATGTGCACAAAACCCGCACATTCGTACATAAATGCATGCAGGGCAGAGAGTACAGTAGATGACATATAACACATACAGGGACAGCACACAGCATTTGGGCTCACTTAAAAATTGCGTCACCTTTTTATGCCAAAACAAAGTAACAAATCTAGTCTGGTATTCAGCACAGAGACACAGAGTGACACAGAGTTCCCTCTGCCTCATTCTTATTATCTAGTTATACGCGAATGGCACCTTGTAGCATTATAACTGACTGGAAGCTGAAATCCTCACACATCCAGAAGCCTTGCCTTTTTGTGCATTTGCGTGCATCTCCATACTTTTGTGAGTCCAGAAAGACAATTTATTCCATCAAATTTGACATTTACACTTGATTTCTAAAGTTTTTACAAAAGTAAAAAAAGAGCCTCCTCTAGCAGCCTAAACCTGTTGCAGCAGGACTAAGAGAGGGTGCAGAGTCAATCGAGTCAGCCGTAACTAGAAGCTTTATCAAAAAAGACAGTAGTTTCAAGTCCAATCTTAAAAGTGGAGAGGGTGTCTAGTTCCCGAACCCAAGCTGGGAGCTGGTTCCACAACTCCCAGTTTGGGTTCTGGAAGCTGGTCCCACATAAGAGAGGCCTGCCTCCCGTTCTACTTTCTAATACTCTAAGTAAACCAGCACACTGAGAGAGAGGAGATCTATTGGGGTGATGCGGTACTATGAGTTGTTTAAGATAAAAGGGTGCTTGATTATTATTGAACACAGAGACAGCAGTATCCATACATTCCTAATTCACTCCTTTCTCTTTACATCTTTAAACGCGTGACACGTCACAGTTACAAATGACTGCTAATGAATCAGGACGTCCGCATCAAAGGCAGCGGTCAGGGGGTGCGAATGCCTGCATCTGTTTGGGAGAATGAGATAAATGCGCAATCCTGCAACGACAGGGTGACATAACCCCACTCAGCGTGAAGCGCTACACCCACAGATGCCATCAACATCGTGATGAGAACACATCTCATAGAAAAATGTGTGGAGAAAGAATTAAAAAAAAAAAAAAGGTTGCATTGATTTCTTTATTTAAAAAGAAAAGGGTCGTTTTTCGGGGGAGGGAGGTGGGAGTCCTAAAAGGGCTTCCATGAAAAGAGATGAATAACACTTTCAGTAGGTGTCAGGGTCCACTGGAGTCCTTTTTTTCTCCCTGTCCACACTGTGGGAGAGAAGAGATAGCTGGGTGGCCTATCACCTAAGTGGCCAGGAGGACACGGCTGTGAAATAGCGATTATTATTTGCAATGTGGAACCCGCTCCCCTTAACCTTCTAATCCTCTGGCTTGTGGGTAATCATGTGGAATGTTATTAACCTCCACGATCTGCCAGGACCCCCCCCCCCCACACACACACACGACAACCACCTGATTGGTTTACGGACCCCTCCCTCAAACTTCCATAAGCATTGCAGTCGATTTATTAGGGTTGCAGGAATGGAGGTGAATTAGGTATGGATTTACTCAACGTGTTATTCTTATTTAAATGATTAACAGAAGATAAATAGATTGAAAAAGGGCAAGGCGATTTATCATTACAAGTGTCACTGTGAATGTGAAGGACAGATGGAGGGAAGAAGGAGAAGAAGAAGAGGAAGACTGAAGACAGTGGTAATTGCAATGTAAAGATAAGTACTCGGGTTAAAGGGACTGTCATGCACTCTGTGCACATGAAGCGAGTCTGCTCAAATATAGCGAAAGATTGTGCTGGAAAATCTATTTTAGTGCAAAAGCACTTATTGATTATAGCTTATGGCCAGATTGCCCTATTAATGGCATGATTGAACCTGGTCTGGCAGGTCTCCTTTGTTTATTTAACAGAAGAGAAATTCCTTTTTCCTGTGTGACAGCCAGAATGCCAGTTGTCTGTGAAGGAATCATTGATGACCGCCACTGCTGTATCATTTATAAGGTTCAGTCTATTTGAGGAATATCCCACACAAGTGTGAAACACCCAGAATCAATCAGCAACACACAAGTCCGGGGTTTCTGTTCATTATGTCCACCCCCAATCCTGCATATTAAAAATGGAGATTGAGGTTGCTTCTTGAACCAGAACCCACCAACCTATAAATTACCCAGATGGGCAGGTTTGTTGACTTTTTTTTCATCCCCCCGCAAAAAAAAAAAAAAAAAATGGAGACTTTGTTTGAATCCTTAAAAGGCTCCTCTTTTAGCATCAAAGAGACAAAGAGGGGAGGGATGAGGAAAAAAGAGGGGAAAGTAAGGACAAGAAAGAGGAGAAAACCATAAAAAGGGACCTATTCATCTTTATGTTGTGTTTCCTCCTACTGAACATGAAATCCTGCTGTCTACATGAACAGATTTCCTTACCTGGACGATTGAGCGTGCGACGAGTCAAATGATCTCAGTGGCAACATCCAGACGTACAAAGGCAAAGATCACTGATGAATGACAGAGCTCTCTACTGGCCATGTTGTCTACATTTGACATAGTTGCGACCTTTGCTGTTCCACTTAATGAAGACGTTAGTTGTGAAGTTTTACCGTAAAACAGCAGCGATCCTTGTGACTTCTTTCTCTTGTCATTTGGGATAACACACTCAAGAGCTTTAGGTGGGCATCACTGTTGGTATTATTAAGATAAAGCAGACACTCACACACAAACACAACATACATATCTCTCAGTATTCACAATGCAGCTCCCCATTTGCTGGCTTAATTACCTTCCCAGTAGTTATAATCTTTTCCTAAACATTCTGGAAGGATGAAGGATGAAATTTTAATAGGTAATTGCTTCTGAGATTGCACAGGCACGAGAAAAGACCCCCATCTGCAAAATGCTCCGGCTCCGCGTTGTGACTGTGAGTGTGTATACGAGTTTGTGTGTGAGTGAATGAAGGTGCGCGCAGGCGTACAGTGTGTATGCAGGCAGCACGTAAATGTGTTTTTCAAGCGCTGCACAAGTCTGTCAAGAGGAGTCGTACGTATCCTTCGTTAAAAGTAGGTGACTGTGTGACCTTGTCTTCGCAGCTGTCATCCGAGCCTTCAGCATGTCACATCTGATTGCAGAGTGCCAGATCCGAAAGCAGAGCCTCAGCTAGTGAACCTACGTGCGGGCCGTAGAAACAAGCAAAGAGAGGCTGTGAAAGAGAAAATGACAGAGCTGTAGGTAGTTATCTGTGAGGCGTCACTCCAGCTTGGGCTCTGTTTGAAGCTCAGCTTCTGTCCTTGTGTTCAAACAGGCGGGAAAAGCGCAGTCGAGGTTCCATCCCCGAGTTTGTCTTTTAGGCTCATAGCCGGCTGGAGTGACAGGAAAGCTTCCACTACATCTGCAGTTAGTTCTCTTTGATCCAAACCACTGAGTAAAAAATTGTCCCATTTTTAACTTGACTTTGCTCTGTCATACTCGCAGAAGCACGAGACAATTAACGTACAATTAAATAAGAAGTTACCTGTTTTTTTTGGCAATATGCTTTTTAACTTATTTCAGTTTGAAGATGGACTTGTTTTCCTGTTTCCAAAAAAGGAGTCTGCAATGTGTTGGAGGTGTTGGACATCGCAGGGGCTGAACTTTGTCACTGATTCTATTTTTATGGTAGGAACTGAGCTGTGGAGGGTGTCAGATTTGGTGAATCCTTCATGGATGAAGTGGTCTAGTCAGCTTCACCGAGTGAGGACTTCTAACTCGCACTGAGGTAGTTTTTGACCAAGTGTGTTGCTTGGAATAAGAATTAGCACCTCCAAGTCTGAGGCCATGGTTCTCAGTCAGAAAAGGGTGGAATGGCCACTCTAAGAACAAGGTCCTTCCCCAAGTGGAGGGAGTTTAAGTATAAACTTAAACTCCCTCCACTTGTACCTGTCTGTTGAGGTGAAGAGCGGTCGACCTACGTTCTGGCCGTCAGGGGCACCTCCTGGGTGAGCTGTTCTGAGGAGGAAGCCTTGGGACAGAACCAGAACACGCTGGAGAGAGATTATATCTCTCAGCTGGCTGGGGAGAGGGAGGCTTGGGTGTCTCTGCTTAGACTACTGCCTTTCACATCCAGACCTGTGTGAGCAGCAGAAAAAGGATGGATGGATAACACTTTCTGTGAACATTAAACTAACTTTTTATAAATTTATAACTTAATTAAACTCATAAAAAAATCTCAAAAGCAACAAAATCCAAACACACAAACAAACCAAACAACTTTTAAAAAAGGAGCAAGCTACATTTTTACAAAATATGCTATTGCTAATTAGCTAGGTATCGCTAGGTAGCTATGTGCGTGCTCTATCCTTCTGCAGTCGACCACAAATTATAGTGCACAAATAAGCTATTTCATTTTTGTGTTGCTAAAATTAAGTATATTTTATATATATAAAAGTATTGTTTAACAAGCTTTGGTTGTAGTGGATTCTTTGCTCTCTGGGCCAAGCTGCTAACTGTCTCCTAGCTTTAGTTTTATATTTAGTACATAGATCTGAGATTCCCGATATCATCCTGTCTCTTTAGCGTAAGCAGCTGTCACTGTGCTGACAGTTGTTTCTACCCAGGAAATTAAAGCTTGGCAACATCTGTTTACATCTGAGTCACCTACCTGTGAGGACAAACATGCCCTGTGTGATTTTTTGCATTTAGCTATTTTTGTCCTCTTTAGCACTATAAATTTCAACACGTTTGAAGAAATCAAATTAGCTAGTCAAACCCTAATGCTGTGTCACATGGTAATCAGCAGAGCTGCATCTTCAGGCCCATTTGGATTCATCACTCATGTGTGCCGTTTGCCACTCGGGTTTATGGATGACTCATAGAGAAATGATAAGGCACAAATGTCTGCAATCTTTGGCACAGCTCCTCTTTTGCTGGCTGTCACATAAGACAAGCCTCTTCATGATACCTTGCATTAAGTGTGATTTAGGTGGTTTGAAAACCTCGTTTGCAGCCTTGCTATGGGGTTTAATAAGGTTACAGAGACCAACAAACCAGAAGCAGAGAGAGCTCAGATTCTCAGAAAGTGCACAAGTGTCTCCTCCTCTTCCTCTCCAGGGCCTCATTCCTGCACCCTCTCGCTGCCTAATTATCTTAATGTGAGGCCCCTCAGCAGCCCTGGGACACCATTAGACTTCTGCTTATTAGGACTTGGGGGTGGTGGGGTGTCTCAAAGGCGGCAAGCATCGACCAAACAGTAGACACTGACTCAGAGGGAGGCCAGACAAAAAGGTGTCAACACTGACTGAGGAGGGAGACTGGGGCTGGAAGGAGAATAAAGGCAGAAAAGGTTTTAGAAACTGAGAAGATATGCAATGCAGAGAAGAAAGTGTATTTTTAACTTCTTTTATGAAATCCTAAAGAAGTAGCCGGTTAACCCTAAGCTGTATCACACTTCTCTTTACCGAGCACAAGCTTCTTTTGGAGACGGTAATTGGAGCGAGCGCTCGTTCTGCAGAGAGAAGAAAGCAAAAGCAACGTTTTGATAGGCAGTGAGAGTGTTTTAATTCATGCCACCCATCCCTGTTCATTGTGGTGTGATATAATAAAAAGCAAATTTAAAAATGGAGCGAGGGATGGAGAATATCTTAACGTCTAATCAGCCTAACACCCACCACCCTCCAAAACCCATCCCTCTTTGCGAATATTAATCAGTTCATTTACTCTCAGGAAGTCACATCTTGCATTTGACAGGTAATTATGTCTGCGCCTGTGTGTTTGCGGGTGCGCGCATGTTCATGTCTGCGCTCACTCGCGTGTTCGTCACACGTCCTGTATTTGCATGTGGCGCTGTATGTCATAACCTGTGGTCAGCTTCGGCCCAGCAGCCAGTGCGATGAGGGATATTGCGTCCATCCATCTATTTCTCTCTCATTTACACAAGACTGTCTGTGATGATACAGCACTCGCGGGCGGCCGTGGGATATTCAGACAGGCTTCCAGGCTGCCTGTTTGAACAGGTGGTTTTCGCTGGTTTCTAATTAACTGCTACACTGACTCTTCCCAATCAACTCTTCGAATGAATCAGACAAACCTTTTGCAAATATTAGGAT
>NW_005187406.1:2462065-2466974 GCF_000239375.1 Pundamilia nyererei
TTTCCGAACAGTTGTTCATCCACACTGAAACGACTGAAAACGCTTAAGTTCCTGTATTGCGCATGCCTGAAACGTAAGACTATTCAACCTGCGTCATTTCTGTCTGCCGATTATTTACTTTCCGGCTCTTTGAAACGGGGCAAAATGTCGAGAAAAAGCAGCGAGTTTTTTAAATGGACTCACAATGTTGTTGCTGCGAGTAACAGAAAAGTACAAAGTTGCAAAAGCAAGTGAGAATTAAAGACTTTAAAGAAAAGCTATGTGGACATGGGTGTGACTTTGTGCTGAACATTGGGGGGGGTGTTCAAGATCTCAGTCTAAATAATGATTAAACATGCAACTATTTTGCTGGTAATACCTGAAACAAGTAAAGAAAATCAACAGCCTGTTTATGCAAGATAATTCATAATTTTATTGAGGGGGTTATATTGGCTGGGTCTGATTATTGGGGGGGTCATAGCCCCCCTAACCCCCCCTGGAAGTGATGCCCCTGTATGTGGAGCGTGTACAAGCTGATATTAATCTTTAATAGGGCTGTAAAAAAAATGCGTCATCGTTTCCAAAAGCCTGCGGTTACGCTGTCCACACTGCGGCGCAAAAACGGCGTTTTCAAATGTATCCGCTTTGGAGAGCGTTTTCAAAAAAGCTACGTTTTCCTTGACCAAAAACGTCATCTCAGTGTGGACGTAAGGCCAAAACTGAGAGAAAAAGATGTGTTTTCAAACAAAAACCTATTAGTGTGGACATGGCCTAAAACAGAAAACACGAGTCTTCTTCTGCACCTCTGGACCACTTTGACCACTTTTCTTTGCAACTCCTTTGACTACGATGACCTGGATGACTGAGAACCTTCACAGACACTTTGAGCACTGTTGATAGTTTTAGATCTACCTAAACTCTCACCAACATTGCAGACTCCTGTTCTGACCACAGACGTAAAACATAGATGTAGCTTCAGGGCTGGAAAAATGAAAACAATGCAGAAGTTAAGAAGAACCTGCATTCCATCTGAAATCCACCACCATAGATGTGCAGTCCTGTTGAGGTCCTTGGGAATATGGGTTTCAGTTTGTAAACACTGAGTTTATTGGCTCATTCGCTTATTTTGGGTTGTATTTTATAAATCTTGGCCAAACTGTGATTCAGGAATGGATTTTACATTTATCGACAGATTTGTAGAACCTTCTGATCGCTAACTTATGCAGAGTTATTCAGTTAGGCAAAAGGACACGTTAAACTTGAAGTAATTAAAAGATCACTGAATTTAAAATCTTGATTATGGCTTGGTTATGATTATAATTAGTGCAGTCAGAGTACTCTTAAAAGGAAGTTTAGTGTGGTTCATCTGAAAAAATACAAATTAAAAAAAAAGGTTGGTACCACTGAAGTATGTCAGAGAATATTTACAGTATTGTAGGAACTGGCCATTCACTTCTTTCTGTGTACGTACCATGAAAGTCTTGGCTTTGAAAGAGAACAGTCTGTTTCCATGAACCGGCCAAAGCAGCAGATCACTTTCCATGTCCCCAAAGTACCAAAGGCTCTTTTTTCTTTCTTATATACACACATGCATATGGAAACCAAAAGGCGCCCACACACGTAGAGCCTCCACACACACACACAATAATTCTGTTCCAGGCCTCAGTTTCACATGCCTGAGTTTTCACATGGCCCAGGGGCAGGCAGCACATTTGCTTGGCTGGCTGACTGATGCCACCAGCGTCACAGGCAGGGAAGGCTCTTGCTGATAGCACATTTGTGGCCCCCCACCATCCAAAAACACCATTCAAACTCAGGGTTGCGGTCTCAGGGAAGCTAGCTCTACCTCTGTCTCTCTCTTTCGCCCGCAGGCATCAGTATGGTCTGGCTCGCTCACCAACCTAGCCCAAGGAGGTTAGGCCACATTGGCAAACTTCACGCTGTAAACCCTCCCATCCTCATACACACATATGGACACACAAGAAACAGTAACACACACAAACTCATGGACAAGCTTACAGCCCCCACCACCCCCCACCCATCCTGCTGGGCACTGGCCCATGGATAGGGGACATGTGGCTGGGCAAAATGCGTCACGATGCTGGGCTCTCAGTCCGACAGATCCTGTGCCTGTCTGCCTGCTTGCAAATTACCAGCCTGGAACGCCTCACAAAAACAGAGAAGGAGTTTTGTTTTCTACCCTTCTGATCGCCGCAATCGCCCTGCTCTCAGCCTCGCTCGGCTTCTGGCCACTGTTGCCTTTTCTTTTGGCATTACTTGTCTCTCATGGCAGTAGCTGGTTGTAGAAACAAGTTTCTTTTCTACTCCTGGTGTTGCTTCTGTGTGTATTTTCTACAAAAAATTCTACCAGAGAGCGGCAGAGGTTTGTCGATGTCTGAACCACTTTACGGTATATCCATCAGCGTTGGCAACCCCTGATAAATATGTTCCGATTGTTACACCACATCAGTGTTTTTTTGTCTTGTGAAATATTGGAGTCCACAGCTGAACAACAGCTCTCCTTCCTTGAAGGACTTAAACCTGGAGATGAAACTGTTTTTAGAAGCTTTTTCTTTCAGAAAAAGGTCAGATGTTGTCTTTATTTATTTTGCCCAGACTGGCGCTGTTGGAGAAACACAGTCAGAATTACCTCAGTGTCACAGAAAAGAGTCAAGGAGAGCACACTGATTGAATGCATTATACTACTACTAAGGCTTTCAATCAACTAAAAGTTTATCCTCGAAGAGGAAAAAGCATTAACTGTTATGCTGGATTGCAGCACTTCGGCATTAAAAGAATATTTTAGAGTGCTATAAAATTGGATATTCAAGCTTCCCAAGAAAATGCTTGCAATATGATGTACCTATCCTGTGTTGGTCTGCATGCATCTTAAAAAAACACTCTTATTTCAACCACAGTATAGTTAAATACAGCTAATTAACTCATTATTGTTTAGGTGTGGAAGGGGAATTGACTTAAAAACAGTATGATGATGAGGAGCTGGGATGAGGTGGGTTGCACAGCAGCTTGCAGATGTAGCAGCAACGATGGACTGGATGAACAGCTGTAATGATGTAGCCTTGTATGAGATTAGTGACTTGAATGTGTAGAGATGTCAGCTGATGTGGTCTGGCTTGACTGGATGAACTAGCTCAGGGGTAGTCAACTCCAGGCCTCGAGTGCAGGTTTTAGATACCACCCTGGGTCAACACACCTGAATCAAATGATTAGTTCATTGTCAGGCCTCTGGAGAACTTCAAGAAATGCTGAGGAGGTGATTTAGCCATTTGAATCAGCTGTGTTCGATCAAGGACACATCTAAAACCTGCATGACACCGGCCCTTGAGGCCTGGAGTTGCCCACCCCTGAACTACCTGAACACATGCTATGATCATCATGTGCAATATCAGTTTCAAAGCTGATAGTTTGGATTCCTTCTTTCCAACAACAGTCTTTGGTCATTTGGTAGATCTGTATATCTAACACTTGCATTTGGATTGTTTTCCTTCATTTTCATTGACCGCTGTGATTCATCTCATACATATTTGCAAATGGACCATTTCAGCATCTTCTCGTCAGATTCAGATCACAGGCATGACACTGTGTCTGCACACAAAGCAACTTAATGAGCTTTATAATCCCAACATGCCTTATCTTATTGGAAAATCAGTGAGCACACTGATTTAAGTGGCAGCCCAGTAATGTCTAATATACTCCAGCCTTCCTGTGATAAAGTATTCAGTTTATATTTAGTTCTGTCATGAGTAGAAATGAACTGCATGCAAATGTAATACTTTCCTTGAGTGTCTGCCTGACAACCTAATCGTAGAAGTTTGCATGGCTTTCCACATAGGATAATTATCTCCAATTTCACAAGAAAGGTACTTTTTTTACTATACAGAAATGGAAATTGCACAAAGTTCTGCAGTGAGTGGAGGGATGTGACAGAAGCATAAAGGAGAGGAATCTAGAGGGAGACGCACCTTAGATGTCACTGTCAACCTCACCAACAGGCAGCGATTGAATCAGTCCTCCCAAGGAATCTTGGGAAATGGAAGCAGAGGGGATCTGAAAGTGCTTTCTTTCCTCTTTTTCTGATATGCAGAGCCTGATAGAGAGTAGCTGCACAAGTGTGAAAGACTGAGCAGAAAGAGACAAATAAAGTAACAGAACAAAAACGAGAGGAGAAGAATGCAAGAGCAGAAGCAAAGATGAGAAAAGAATGAATGTGGTAAAAAAAAGACAGCAAGACTGTAGTTGACAGCTGACGTGTGAGGAAATCTATATCTGAGACCATCGATCTTTTTAAGCCTTGCCTGGTATGAAAGTGGAAAAACACAGAGCAGATAGGATTCAGACAAAGCTCCCTACTGCACTTCACGTCCAAGAACACAATGGTAACATTTCTCTGTTGTGGCAATGTGGCTTCGGCGTTTTGACATTCATTTACTCCTGAATTGGTCGAAGTCCCCATTTGCTTTCGCATTGGCCATTTGGTTTCATGTCAAGTGTGAACAAACAGTATTGATGTCACTGCAAAGGGTTTATCAGACTTTTATAGCTTGCAGGTAGATGTTGAGGGCTCCCTCACTGGTGGTCAGTGAGAAAACTGTGATAATAACAATCATATTGGTAACACATAGGGGTTAATTTTCTGTCAGAAGTAATAGCTGAAGTGTTGGGTGGAGGGGGGGCATCCATTGGTTACTTAGCAACCTTTTGAAATAGGCATACTATCCATCCATCCATCCTCTTCTGCGTACCCTTTCAGGGTCGCGGGGGAGCTGGAGCCTATCCCAGCAAACTGGCAAACTAGAAAATACAGTGTTTTCCTGCATAGGAACTCTTTAAAACTATACAAAATGAACTTTGTTCAGGGGCTTTCGAAGTTATAATCACCAAGTGCTAAAGTAGCCATCACATAAAAATG
>NW_005187406.1:2466994-2468598 GCF_000239375.1 Pundamilia nyererei
CTCCCTCACTGGTGGTCAGTGAGAAAACTGTGATAATAACAATCATATTGGTAACACATAGGGGTTAATTTTCTGTCAGAAGTAATAGCTGAAGTGTTGGGTGGAGGGGGGGCATCCATTGGTTACTTAGCAACCTTTTGAAATAGGCATACTATCCATCCATCCATCCTCTTCTGCGTACCCTTTCAGGGTCGCGGGGGAGCTGGAGCCTATCCCAGCAAACTGGCAAACTAGAAAATACAGTGTTTTCCTGCATAGGAACTCTTTAAAACTATACAAAATGAACTTTGTTCAGGGGCTTTCGAAGTTATAATCACCAAGTGCTAAAGTAGCCATCACATAAAAATGCAAACATTATTTCTAATGTGATTAATTTGGTGCTTTTTTACTGTTACATTCTGACATCTGTTATAATTGTCACAGTCAGGAAGGTTTAGTAAATTAGGATGGCTAAAAGTAAAAAAACAAAGTTTCTTATTCTGTGCTGCTGCTATCATAATATAACATGACCTTCTGATGAAGGAAATTTACACTATTGCAGACTACATACAATGTTACCAGGGTACACCTTTTGCCTGGGGGGATGACTTTGAGAGCTTTGAGTGAATTATTTGAGATCATCAAATTTTGAAAAGGTCTCCTTGAAAAGAAGAGTGAAGTTAGCAACCCAAGGAAATCTTGTTTACTTGGAAAAATAACTATACCACTTTATAAATACTTTTGAAATAAGGAGAAATAATCTACTTTGAGAGGTGTGGAAAGAAAAAGGGTAAACAGAGCAGGACTATCCTTTATTGAATAAATACAAGTTGTAATTGTGAGTTGTCACAGTTTGCATTTTGCAAAAGGACAATATCTTTCTTTGCATGCATACATATCAAATAGGGCTGCCACAAACGATTATTTTGATAGTCGACTACGGTAGTCACCGATTATTTTTGCTCTTATATAACTATCATCAGCTTACAGCTTTAAGTGTTTAAGGTATATGCTTACTAAAAATAAAGACAAGATGATAGTTTATAAAATTTTCAAATCTGGGGGGAAAAGGGCGCATTTATCGGCCGCATTTGTCAGAGTCTTCGAATTTGGACAGTCTTTGTGGTGTTGCTGTAATGTAATCGGCCTACAAATAAGTGCACAGGAGGATGCAGTTCATAAATTTGGACACAGTTACGATACCGGACACAGCTTCTTCTTCTTCAGGGTTTAACAGCAGCTGGCATCCTTGTACATGCAGTGCTGCCATCTTCTGTTTCAGTCCGTTATTACACTCTTAAATTCTACTACTTATTCTTGTGTCTTTCGGGATCTTAAAGAGCTTCAAATGATGTGTCAACTATTAAATTAATCATCGACAATTTTGATAGTCGACGTAATCGTGACTAGTCGACTAATCATGGCAGCCCTAATATCAAGTCAATCCAGCTTTGACTTTTACAGCCTCTATAACATTAGGAGAAAACACCAAAGACTTTCCTATTAGTGATACAGGGACAGGAAGGAGGGTCTTAAAATGTAACAATTTTGTATCAAATAAAAACTCTTAACTCTGAGGGACAGTTACAGAAACTTATATCATTTCGGAAATTTTTGGGAGGCCG
>NW_005187406.1:2468981-2486671 GCF_000239375.1 Pundamilia nyererei
GTTCCCCAAAAGTTGATTCTGTCCATCTGAACATAGCGCTTTCATTGAAAATCCATCTTGCAAACCTGATTCCTTAACTTTTCATCTCTCATGCAAGTGACAAAACATTTCTCACACTTAAAACGCGACAAACAGATGGACAGAACAAACTTCCTGCCGAATCCTTACCTTATTTAGCACGGTGGCATGGTGGTTAGCACTGTTGCCGCACAGTGAGTTCTGATGGTGAGTTCAATTCCACCATCAGGCCAGGGTCTTTCTGTGTGGAGTTTGCATGTTCGTGTTTGTGTGGGTTCTTCCCGGGTACTCCGGCTTCCTCCCACATTCCAAAGACATGCAGTTAGTGGGGATAGGTTAATTAATTAATCTAAATTGCCCATAGGTGTGAATGTGAGTGTGAATGGTTGTTTGTCTCTGTGTGTTAGCCCTGTGACAGACTGGCGACCTGTCCAGGGTGTACCCCACCTCTCACCCTGTGACCGCTGGGATAGGCTCCAGTGCCCCCCGCGTCCCTGAAAAGGATAAGCGGAAGCGAACGGCTGGATGGATAGAAGCAGATAGTTTTTCATTTTGCAAACCTGACAACGTAAGGGATTGAATTAATTCCATCATTATCATACAGTAACAATGTCACAACATGTTAAAGCATCAACCAATATCAACTTAACATCATGTTAATACCACAAATCAGTCTCTAAACATACTAATGCACAGATATATGATTTTACTGCTAGAAAGTTATCATTTTGTTATTAATATATTGCTATACTATAGTATCACATGTGCCTGAGCTTTATTTCTACATTATTGCCCCCAGTTTCTGTATCTTATTACCCAGTAATATACATTTTAATGTAATATCATTCAGCAATAGCCCCTGTTACTTGCATCATCAGTGGTTGCAACTTGGTTGCAGGGGAATTCAATGCGATAAGCCTGTGGGATTGTTACCTCAAGAAAACAAGTCTAAATAAATTAACCCAATTTCATTAGAAAACATGCTTAGTTATCTCAAGGTAAAGGCATTAAAAAAACTGCAAGTGCAGCCATTCTTGACTTCAACCGAAATCCCAGATTAATAAAAGAATTCATAAAATTGCCCAGCAGCTTTTGCATGGCTAGAGATGCGAAATATTAACTATGAAACCTGCATACCAAAAGGACTTTACGTAAGAAATATAGAGAAACTCAATTTAGAAAGCTAATATTCTTGCATTAACTTTCAATGGAGATACTGTGATAACATTTGTGGATATGGCGCGAGCCTAGATTATCTAACCGCATTATTTAGAAGGAAAACTTAAAGTGGTTACACCTGAAATGTTGGTAATAATTTACCATTGTACGGAAAAGTTGTGCAAGCGCAATTAAGGCAAATGTGTTAAGACTAGAAGAAAGTTTAACCAAGAATGTTTGTCCCAAATCCTTCCAAAATTCCTACCTTTAAATCATTGCCATCGGTGCCACACATGAATACTTTTTCTGTGATCAGAAAGGACACATGCAACATTTAAAAAGCACCTTTTATTATTATCTGACAGTAGTTAAAATAATACAAAAATAAGGCAATAAGAAAAATGGATAAAAGCACCCAGAGGTTTCTTTGCAAATCACGGAAGTATCGGAAGCAGTGACAGAGTGGCATTTGATTTAATTAATAAAAGTAGTAGAATATCGTTCAATTAATCTACTCTCACAGTAAAAGTTGGTACAGCTTTGTTTTCATGCATTAGTGAAATGTTACTAAGGTGAGAAGAAAAAGCAATCTTGGCGAGGAGACATGCATACTGGCATCTCTGTTAAAGTGAATTAGTAATGATTCACCCTCATGTGTGAATCACCACTAATTATACATCATTTTAGATTTCACGCACGATACACGATGATGGAGAAACAGAAAAACAAAAAGTAACAACCTTTTGTTTTCATGTGATAACTGAATAATTTGTTATTGATTCAAGAAAACAAGCTTTATTATCTGCGATTGCAAGTCAAATTAAGTTGTTATCACGGAAAGTGGTGTTACCTGAAGACAAATGTAGAAATTAGCCAATCGTCACAAGATGGAAACACTAAAAAGTACTGAAAGAAAGGCCATTCTTAGCTTCTTATAAAACCCAATTCGACTCTTTATGCAGACTTAAGTTGTCATTTTGTCCCTCAAGTCCAACTTACATCCTTGTCGGAAGGTCTCTGATTTTTCCCATTTTCTCTTTTTGTTGTCAAAGGGCACACGTGAATGCTGGGTGTGTTAGTGCGGCTTCACGCTCTTTGTAGTTTGGGTGGACCTAGACATTTCACTCTTCTGCCTGTCTGTGCGTCATGTTGTTTCAGCATCGTATTGAATTTCATCTAGCTGTACCTGAGTCACGGACTCCAGCTGTATGTTTGTATCGATTTTAATCTGCTCCCTCAATACATTCCCACCACCAACTACTTCCTCTTTCCTCATATCATACTTCTTCCTTTCTCATCCTCTCCCCCTCTCTGATTGTGTAGATTGTTTCACAGGGCCCTACCATGCTATAAGATCAAGAAGAAAGCCATAAATGATGTATAAGTCATTCCATGCAACAGTGCCCTCACAACAAATTAGATTTATGTATGAGGGCCTCCCTTAACCCAGAGTATCTATTTCCTGGTACTTTGCTAAATTACATTGCTTTTTACATTTATTTATTTATCTCTTTGGCCATTTCTACAAGAATTATTATGACCTTTAGCTAGTTTTTAACATCAACAAACTAAGCAACTGTGAGAACAAGTGCATATAAAACGTGATCTTGTGGTTCTCAGCTTTAGATTTAGGTTTAAACTGTCCCCCAGTAAGAAAATTGAGTCTGCAATATGGGTGTAATGTCATAAAAATATCTCAATTTAATCCAAAACACGATGTTTTTCCTCTCCCTAACTAATTAGGTTTGGTGCTCTAAACTGTAGTCCCAATGGCCCAACAAACAATATGATTGTTTAGTTGGAGGACTTGCTGAAACAGAGCAATGAGCTTGTTGTATGTGCTCGAATAAATAAAATAAATAAATAAAGCCATAGCTTGTGAGCTAATTACTTAAGACTGAATCATCTGTCTCTACCGACAAGCAAAAGAAAACATGCAAAAGTAATAAAAATGCTACAACCTCATTTATAGTTGATTCTGTCCCCACTGTTTGGAAGCCAGTCTCGGTTAGGCTAAGGAGCAATCTTCGGAGCTGAAAAATGAAGCCAATGTCATAGTCTTAAAGAGTACAGTTTCTCTAGGTGGCACTCTTGGCTGTTTCCAAAAGGGTGTCAATATCAGTAGATTTTAGTATATTATCAGTCCATTATTTGCACCAATTAGCATATATGTTTGCCCCTACAGTTTATTACTGTAGCTTGCTAACCTAGCATGATGGGTTTAGCTAATAACTTAGCACTTCAATCTTTCATCCACATAACTTTAGTCTAAAAAAGCTCTTCAAAATGTAATCAAAAATAACCAAATGGAAAACCGTCAAATTGTTTTTATGTTTATTTCATAAGATTGGGGAAATTAAACCCAGCCATATGTAACCATAACTAGCTAACCATAACTCATCCTAGCTTCATCTTTTGTAACATAAAAATAAAAATATCATCTTTGTCATTACATGTATGTGATAAGCTCTAAGAACCATGCCGTGGCACCTGTTAGCTTAAACTGCAGTCTTGTACCACAAATTCCATTAAAGATAAATTATGACTGTCATTTATAAGCAAATCAGCCAGAGCAGGCAAACAGCTCAGCTAATATTAGCTCAATTAGCTAGTTGGCTGCAGCTATAATTTACAATTTTTCTTTCACTGTATACATTTTAGTGTTGTTATAAACCTTACAAACAAATAGGTTGTGAGGCAGTCCACAAAAATAAGAAAAAGAAACAAAGCAAAATGCAGGGGACGGCCTATCAGAGCTGCCCGTGTACATTATGACTTGCTGCTATATAAATAAAACTGGACTCAAATTAATAGCTGTTTGCAATGACAGTCGTAATTATCTTAAAAAACATGCTGCGCAGTACACATCTGCAGCCTGCCACATATGCAATAGTTCTAAAAAGAAGCTCAAAGACATACTGAAGCCTCCTTCATTGGCTCTGGCTGTACAGCCGGAGCAACCCAAGAGTGGAGGTTTTCATACCAAGTGGTTGCCTTATGATTAAATTTGCAGCATGTTTTAAAGTTTTATAGAATACTATTGGTTTGAATATCAATATACAGTCCGGAGACTACCGGCCTGCTTTTCCAACCACTAGTCTGGCTACCACCATTACCATCTCAGCATCAGCTCTGTCATGAATTATTTATCTTTTCTGATTGCATTTGCCAATGAACATCTCAGGTTTCTCCATCACCACGTCCACACTCCCACACTGTCTACCCATCTGTGTTTGATGGAATCCCTCGACTGCTTTATCCACGAGCGTGGCCACTGCGGCAACATTTGTTTATAGCGGCGCTTATTTATTTTTCTGGGATGATTTAGTAACAGCAGGCACAGGGCACACAAGTTGATGGAGGTAATAAGCAGGGGAGAGAGAAAGGAAGATGGAAGCCAGAGAGAGGGGGGAGAGAGAGAAAGACAGAGTGAAGCTAGCTAAACCATGTTTTTATGGAGGATAATTTTCCTCCCCAGAAGGCAGTGATTGGCATTAATTACCTAACAGGTGCTAACAGCGATGAATCTCATAATTAACCAGTTTAGATTTAGTTCATTTGGAAAGACATGAGAACGAGGCTGTGGGTGGAGACGAGAATGTGTGTGTGTGTGTGTGTGTGTGTGTGTGCGCGCGTGCTGTAGTGTGTCTGAATGCATAGGAAATAACAGAAGTGAGAGACAAAGTGAAAGATTATGCCAGCCAGACATATACAGGATAGAGGTACTTTAAGTCTGCATGCGAGTGAATGGTGAGTGTCTGGTTGAAGTTTTCTGTTGCTTTGCAGGATTCATACTGCTGTTCTCATTTGATCCTCTGAACCACAAGCTGCAGTATTCTTGTTCACACCATTCTTATGTCAGTATATCAACAAATCAGTTGCACTTAAAAAGTCAAACTATTTCAAAGATGGAAGAATCAACAAGCCTGTTGCACTTTGCCATTTCCAACGTTCACTAGACTGAATTCTTACAGCAAATAACTGATCGAGAACTTAAATGTCCAGCAACATGATGTAACTACTGGAAGTCAGTTTGGAGACAAATTACTGCGACTATGCATAACAAGCTTGCATTCTTGTTGATTTGAAATGTGTGTTTCAAAGACAGGGACCAGGTATGTGACCACTTGCTGTTAGTTGCAGCCTTTAAAGTGACTTTGATGCATCAAGACAGCAATAAAATAGCAAAGAATTGGAGTTTCAGTTTGCAGGTCAGTTTGGCAATTATGTGGAATCTGTTTATGAAAACATGACGATTAACTGTGACAAACGGGCAAAAATCACAAATCTGTTGCCGACTGCTACAAACCTATTGTCATCTACATTCACATGTAATACTTACAATTCAGCCAGAAAAAGCCAGAAAATTCAGAAATTCCTCCACAAATGGTGATTTAGTTGCTGCAGGACGGCACTTTACCTGCAATAGGTGTTATACAAGCATCCTTTTACATACGAATACAATCAGAATACAACCAGTTGAGTTCTGAATTACAAAAAGAAGCGTTGCAGTTACACTCATCAGCGAATACGAACTCAGATTGATTGCAGGGTGTTGGAAGTCTGAGTGTATATCAATTTTCAATTCTCTTTAAGAGTTATTGCAGTCAATCCAAGTAAGATGGTAGTGGTTTGAGGACCGGTTGTCTCTTACCAGAAAACCTTTAGTGTGACTTTACTTTAGCGTGACTCAGCTGTAAGTAGACAGTGTTTGTTACTTATTGATCTGAAAGAAATAATGGCAACTAAATATCATTTTGTGAACCTTTCTGCCTCCTCTAGCTGGTTATATTTGTTGATTTTAGTGTTACACCTGTTATGAGCTTATCCTCCGTGATATATCACACCTGCAGGAGATCCAAATAGCCACCGAGAGAAATAAAAACACTGTCCAGTGAGGGTTTGGTATCTCAGTCCTGACCATTTGTTTCACTGGAAAGTGGACCCAGCACCAAGCAGAGTGTGAGGCAAAAAGGTCCCGATCTCAACATAGATGGCGCCCTTATTCTACAGTTATAGTTATAGTGCTTCCTAATGATGAGATAAAGCAAAAAACTTGCCTATTACCACTTTAAGCTGTATTTGTTATTCATGCATTATTTATATTGGAAGTCAGAATTTAAATGCAAATCTTGCTGGACTGCATTTTATTTGATTAAGACTGCTAAGCAACAACTGCCACCCTATGCACAGGCGTCTTACGTGCTTTTAACGTGCTATTAGTTGAGACATTTAAGCTGATTGCAAAAGACTTTAAGTAGATTTCAATTGTTAATGAAGACCTCTGCAAACTCAAAGACTATTCTATAATATTATTTTGTAGCTTGCAGCCAACAATGAATTTACTACCATAGAATGTTGTTTTTTGCTTGCTGTGCATGCTGTTTCATGTTAGCATAGTCTACATTTTGTCAATGCTGTGCCTTTAGTTTTTGTGGATTTTTAGAGACGCCTTCAAATAAACCAGCAGCAAGAAAGCTACTTGTGCCTGCCTGTGCTTCATGGAAATATAAATCTAGCTGTACGTGTGTGTTACTTGTTGGAATGTGCAATCTCCCCCTGAAAGTGATTGTCCCTTACATGCCTCAGGGCTAGTTTTGAAGGCCCTCTGGCAGTTCAGGCATTGCCTAGCAGGATAGGGGGCTGCATTTGAGGAGGGGTGGGTCACCCATATGGGGATTTCCTTATGACCCAATTATAACCCCCATGCTGTTACACAGAATCCATCTCTTGCCTGCCTGCCTTCCTGCTCTGCAGCATTCGTCAGGCAGATGGAAGTGTCTTTGTCTGCTCGCACCGGTTCCCTCACGCTCCCTGTTGCCAAGGCACAGAGCGGTGGAGAAGAGCCGACAGTTACACTGCCACTCTGCAGGATCATTGCCTTGCACATACCCTTGCATGAATGGCATCACATGGCATTCAGCGGATCCTTGTGCATGAAATAAAGGCACATGGAAGCGCGAAGGCATTCACGCGGAAAAATCCGCTCTAAACTGTTGCATAAATGGACACTCGCGAGTGCAAACACCCGTGTGACAAAAGAGCGCCCATTCGCTGGAGCAGATGTGCAATAGCATGTGCACGCTTACACTACGTCGAGCTGCACCCATCAATATACGCTGCTATTTCTGCTCTTCTTTGTACAGTTCTTACACAAAGACACAGTGACACACAGGCACATTTATACGCTGACAAAACACAATGACGCACACACACACACAGAGTACACTTTGCACCCAGCCAATGCTTGTGTTCCCTTGCTTACAAATGGAGCGAGGCAGCCGGTCTTCCTTCAGTAACCTACTTTTTCTCTCGCCTCTCCGTTTTCGCTTGGCTCTCTGAGGAAGTGTGGATGTCGTGCTTGGTTTGACTTTTTCGGCGCAGGCCATCGATAAGCTCTGCTTTTAGTTTGTGTTGCCAATAGCAGAATGTCACCGGGGCATCTTTGTGGATGAGGAGACGGGTCCTGCGGTGAAATGTGGGACTCACTTGTGGGCTAATATCCTCCCTCGGAGCAGGGAGTTCCTCAGGACCACCCCAAGCTTCCTGAAACAACATTCCTCACTTCCTAAATGTGACATCTTTAATAACTGTGAGGACAAAGGTATCAGATGCCCTGGTAAGTACACAAGTGTAGAGGAAAGCATGCTGACTCGTTCCCTCTCTGTTTGAGCTGCTAAGACACAAAAAAGAAGCAGAGACGGGCAGATAAATACTCAGGATGCTTCTGACAACAGATGGACCGAGAGAGCAGAGGACTGTGAGAGGAGGAGGAGGAGGAGGAGGAGGAGGCTCTCTTCGCAGTGAAAGAGAAGACAGATAAACAGGTACACAAATAAACAGGCACATGGGTAAGAGTGTGTTGCCTACCATGTGCTGATATCAGACAGGCATATGGCCACAACACAGAGGCAGCGATAGAGAAGAGATCACTATAAACACCGAGGCTCTCAATCTGGCCCTGCAGCAGCCCTTTTTTAATTCTTTTGCTAAACTAATGCTACATGAACACTGCAGCATCCATTCACAGTGACTTTAAGGAAATTACGCTTCGACTACGCAGCCAAGTGCACGCACAAACCACAACATATCGCAGCCACAGTGAAGTGGAAGAGCCTCCCGTCACATTGCCCCCGAGAGCAGAACAGACGGCAAAAATTTGTGTTTTTAGCTAGTGCGGGAAAGGGCCATGAGATGAAAGGCTATTATGCACCCTCGCCTTGATTCGCTCCATTATTCATACGTTGTCTTGTGGCTTTTTTTTTTTTGCAGAACACATGCAAAACATGAAAAAGCTACAAGGACGAGACATTAGCTGGATTCTGTTGCTTTTTGGAAACTTCCGAAGGCCATAAAGTTCTGAGTCTGCGATCACAAGACACATTATATCTGTAGATTATGATTTTCAAGCGTTATTTTTTGTCCTTGATGTCTTTACTTTATTTGTTGAGCAAAAAAATCAAAGAAACACTTGCTAATAGCACTCTGGGATGGATTAGACTGTGTGCAGTCCCTTTTTTTTGTTTGAGTCAAACAATTACTGTCATGCTTTTCTCATCCCACTGCTGCTCGCTGCAGGAAATCTGCCCTGTGAGAGGAAAGCTGCCCTCTCCTCTGCCTTGTCTTCGCAGGCCAAGAAAAGTCCCACACAGCTGTGCTCTGATGCTTAAATCTGCCAGGGATTCAGCCCAAGGGCCAGGTGCAGCAGACTAAAGCTTTTAAACATAAAGCTTCTCTTTAGCAGAGCCAGTGGAACAGACTTTGGGTCAGAGACCGCAGGAGGAGGGGGGCTGAAATTTCAGAGGTTACACTTAATTAAACATTGTCAGCTTGCAAAACCTCGGTTCCTTTCTGTTTGCAGGATTAAGTGTTAAGGTGAGGAAAGTATCACGAATCAGCTACCAGCCTAACAACAATTAATATGTCTAGATTAAGGCCTTCATGATTGCAAAAGCTTTAACATAGATCTTACTGCCGTTATTCAGGGTGTTTTAGAAGCTTTTCTTTCTGTTTTGAATATATTCTAGTGATGTGTTTTCCTGTCTAATTTGACAATAGGGGAACTTAAACCTCAGTGAAAACCAAAGACCTCACCACAGCACAGATGGATGTGTTTTTTGTCAGACCTTCCTTGCCTCCATAATGTCAGCTTTTCTCAAAGTTTCACAGATTGTACTTTTTAGGTTTCAGAGAGAATTTAAGGTCAGGTTTCCTATGCGTGGGGATCAAGATGTGTAGTGAAATATTAGTGGTGGAAAGGCGTAGATTTGTTTTATATAATTTATATAAACGTTTGAGAAATAGCTCACAACATAGATCTAATGTTCGTTTTAAACACAGCGGTCCTTACCTTTGAAAATAATCTCTCCTCTTCCTATCATGTCCTGTCTTTCTTACATTTTTGTCCATCTCTGAGTGTCGGACATTAATCTTTTTTTCTACTCCTGGGAAATACAGGAGCTTTACATTAGCTAGCAGACACATTCTATGACAATGAGTTTGTTCGACTGATCATATTTGTTGAGCTATTTAAAAAGTTGGATTTGAAATTACCTGCTACTTAAAAAAGCAAAAAACCCTGCTCACTTTGTTTATGCTCACTTCTCTTCTGGCTAGCTAGATGCTGAAATACCGCAGACACAACTTTATTACATGTGCACGGTGAACATGGGAAGTGTTGAAGGTGTAAATAAGCCACAAGATGTCATTATTTTCTTATTACTGAGCAAGTATTTCCGTGCCATCAGTTACAGTGAGTGGTTTTGCAGTTTGAACTTGGATGGATGACTCAGTTACTGAAGCTCAAATCTACCTACAGGTACAAATAAACTAACCTGAATCAGAATTCATCCAAAAACAAACAAATATAAAATCCAGAGAACTTAACCTCTTAAGCCCCAACACCCCCTGATACGGGGGCAAAAGGCAGGAGATCAGCATGGGGCTTATTAAAAAGTCTCAGTTTGGCTGGCAGATTATTGCACCCTACAGTAATCAACTTTCATGTATATTTTTCCTTTTCTTTAATTGTACATGTTAGCTAACATATTGAAAAATATCATATATACCAACAATGTCATTCAGGAGTCAGTCTTTCACACGGCATGCAGAAAAAACATCAGGCGCTCTTTTAAATTGAAATGGTGTGGTTGCACAGCAACAGTAAATTTGTAAACAACTGAATAGTCAGAATCTATTGGTAAATAAATAAAGTTTTCTATTCTTCGACGCACAGCCGTTACAAATACATTCCAGGGTCACGTGATCGATGTGTTTGCAGCAAAGCACCTCTTCTTTAGATGAATCCTGTAATCCCAGCTACCTGGATTCCTTCATTGAAGGTTGCCCCCACCTCCTGGACCCCATGCATCAACCTCGGTCCTTCAGTGTCACACTAGATTTTGCTCCAGCATAAGAAAAAATGGATTCTCCTTCAGCTGCCTCAGAAACATATCCTGAAAATCTATGCTCATACTGTATTGTTATTGTCAGACTGCAAATAACAAGCTGTGCATGCAAAGGTACTTGTAAGAATCTATTGATACCAATTTCATTATCTGTTCTTTTTATAGCACCATTGATTTCCCTACTGATTCCCGATTGCCTTTCTCTGTATGGATTGTGGCCGCCTCATGCTTATTAGCCTTACTTAGTAAATCTGGCTCTTTAGTCTCAAGAGAAGCCTCAGGATCAGCATCAGGGTTATTTTTTCCAAACTTTGGAAAGTCAAAGCCTGAATCTTACTCCTTATGACAAGCGAACTGAACTTCATGTGTAAAAATCAATGAACTGCCCTTTAATTCTGCTGTAACCAAAGGCTCCGCAGTACAATACTGCACACTGGGCTTTTGCTACAATTATAAAACTAATCCCAGCTAAATAGCACATTCCTTCAGTTTAATCGCATATCTTTTAATTTACTTTTGTCAACATAAATACCACAGCTGCTTGACAGATCCTTCCGAGCAACTGTTGGAAAGCAGTGTCATGTCTGTCTCTCTCTCGGTAGGTTCTGGGTCGGCACTGCTGACATGTTGTCGGAGTGTCAGCCCCCCATGGAGACGCACATCATTATCATCACCATCTTCCATTGCCTCCCTCCCGATCTGTCTGACTCTGTCTTGCTTTGTCTCTAACAGCGTGTTGCCCTCAGTTGATAGAGCGGCAGCCCCACTGCTGACTCATAACACCGCATGAGGGGGGGTGAACGGTATGACCCCAGTAAGTCAAGGTGGCACTGCCAATCAGGAAGGCAAGAAAGACTCAGAGTGCTTGAAAAAGGAGACTCAGGGGGGAAGAAAAGAAAGAAGTTAGAAGAAGTCAAACACAAAGGACACAAGAAGTTTTTAAAGGCTGACCTCTATTTGGCAAAAACATCAGAAAGAATCAGGGAAGATTTAGAAATGGAACACTTTTCAGTGAAAGACAGAAAATCATCGAGAAAACAAAAGATGTCATTGTGGATGCTCCATTTCCTTGAGTGGTGCTCCGTCATCATGATGAATAAGGGCTGCCTTTTGTCAATCATGTGCTTTAGTGGAGCAGGTATTTATTCCTTTGTTTACAACAAGAGCCTGTCTCCCTCTCTCCGTCTGTGGCCTGGTGACTGATGAGCCCTGTCACAGGGAGGAACACCCAGCCTGGAGCCACAGAAGATGACTGCCCGAGGCTCGTGTGACAAAAACCTGAACTCTAACAAAAAACAAGTAAAAAATGGTTTTTCTTTGATAGCCTTTCAGGAGGTGAGGAACCATGTGGGAAAAAATAAGACAGAAAAAAATGACAGACTGTTTTCGGGTTAAATTTGTTTGACCTGTTATCACTAAATTGATTGTTTGAATCCACCACACCAATATTTTTCCCCTCTGATTTCACAGCTCAAGGTCTGTATGCCTCATCATACAGAATTTATTGACATTCTGTTCAATTCAATATTATACTGTAAGGTAAAGATGCTATAATAATACAGAGAAAATGCCAAAACGCAGACAATCCCGTGTGAGCAAGCACATAGTGACAGTAGGCAGGAAAAACTCCCTTTTAACAGGAAGAAACCTCCTGCACGACCAGGCTCAGGGAGTGGCAGCCCTCTGCAATGACCGATTGGGGGTGAGGGGAGGGAGACGAGGCAAAAGGCAAACTGTGGAAGAGACCAAGAGATCCAAAGTGGTGTATACTGTATGATGGTGTGAAGAAACACTCACTGCATCATGAGAAGTACCCAGCAGACTAGGCCTGTTGCAGTGTTAGTAAGGGAGGGTTCAGAGTCACTTGATCCTGCCCTGATAATAAGCTTTATAGAAAAAGCAAGTTTTAAGCCTAATCTTGAAAGTAGAGAGGATGTCTGCATCATGAATCCGAACTGGGAGCTGGTTCCACAAATAAAGGGACAGAAAGCTGAAGGCGCTGCCTCCCAATCTACTATTAAATACCTCAGGAACCACAAGTAAGCCTGCATCACTTCTCATGATGCAGTGAGTGTTTCTTCACACCATCATACAGTATACACCACTTTGGATCTCTTGGTCTCTTCCACAGTTTGCCTTTTGCCCCGTCTCCCTCCCCTCACCCCCAACCGGTCATTGCAGAGGGCTGCCACAGGGGCCAGCAATTGTTGTGCCACTAAAACTTAAGCATGCATGAGCATGACTGAATGACTGCAACACGACATTAGGACCAACAGTTGTTTCAGGAGAAATACTACACCGGAAGATCCTACTGGGGTTGCCTGTCATACTAATTAAAGCTTATTAAACTGTAACTGTCTACACAAAGCTAATGTACTGTTTGAGTTCTTGCTGATATGAAATTGCAGTTATTAGGCAGTACTCTGCAGCTTCTTTATATTCCAAACAATTTTTTTTCCCTTTTGTTTTCGACCCGGTGTTCTCCCAGACATCTGTCTGCACCCAGCGGTTGCAGAGGCCTTGTGGTTTTAAGCATCTGATAAGCTGATCTTTTTAATCTGGATGTGTTATTTTGCATTTCATTTGCTCACTTCTGTCCAAAGTAGACGTCACGATTCCGATTTCTTTAAGTATGCAGTGAAGTCTGTGGCGGTGCAACATGCCGGTACAAACGACTGGCCGCATCTGCCTGAATGCGGAGTGAAAATGTCTCACGGGACAGCGATGGCCATTATTTGAATTGCTGGATAATCTGTGTGGGATTAGCTCCCGCACAGATAACCTTTAAAACACAACTCAAGTGGACTGAGATAAGCAGCTATCAGAGTGACATCTTACTATAGATTCAGTGACTTTCTGTAACAATGTCCTGTGAGACTGCAGTCAATGCATTGTGCTTTGACAAGACAAGACAATACAATAGGCAGACAGTGGTTGAATCTTACTGCAAATGTTCCACCAACAGAAGAGAGGCAGAGAAAAAAGGAACAATAGAAATCGATAGCTCTTCAAAATAAGGGAGGTATGACGGAAAGCTCTAATCATAAAAGGGTGCAGGGGAAGTCATTGTGCTTTCAAAGGCTCAGGGAGGAACAATTAGGGTAGATAAGCTATTCCCTCTGCTATCATTTCCCTCCACCATTTCCCATGACAGACTTTTTAATAATAGTGTTTCTCTGCATCACACTCTTATCTGTTTAATGGTCAGTTCTCACGGGATTTACTCAGAGGTATGTGCTCAGCTTCGGAATTGGAGTCGGCTTGCATATTTCTCTGGATCTCATAAGGATTTCATGACGGCACCTCTCTCCGTCGTGCTCCCTTCCTGAGCTCTCCCTCATCATCTCTTCCTAAATAGCAGTGCTCTAATGAGCAAAGACAAAGCTAGCAGCATATGGTGATGATAATGAGATGAACAATGTTTGGAAAACAAGGCCATATATAAGGCTGAGGGGTCTGACATGTTGCTCGACAGAGTGTTGTGCACTGAATTTTGTACAGCAGCCTTCAGGCAAAGCTACATGATATATATTATTCATGACAATGCACGCCCAAGTCCTAAAGGCATTGTTTCTGGGCAAATGAATGACTGCTGATGCAGTGACATGCTTCTACTGTAACATTCTTTTATCGTGTTGCAACAGGAGTTTTCACAGTCCTGAAGTCTGAAAAGTGGAGGTTCTGAAATCTCAAGTAACCCTTGGTCAGTGCAACCAGACAAGTTCCAGATATGTTTATTTGAAAAGAGTTTAAGCTGAATTGAATCTTTAAAATATTTAGCAATTTAACATTGAAAAAAACTACTATTAATTAATGTTTATGAACCAATAGTAGTTTATTGCACAGTCAACTACAACCACTCATTGTACCACTCATCCACCAGCCAGGAAGTAGCATTGGATTGCAAGCACTGATGTGCATAAGTGTGTAAAAGTGTCCTACGCTCTGCTGGCTCAACAACTGCACAGTTCCAGACCTCGTCTAGCATTAACATCAGCACAAAAACCGTGCACCGTGAGCTTCATGGCATGGGTTTTTGTGACGGACCAGCTCCTGTAGGGTGTAACGTGTAGGTGGCCCAGTACTTTTGTCCAAGTATATTTACATGAGAAACAATCTCACAGACATAAATACCTGCCTTTAGTGCTAAGTAACTAATAAATAAAATTTTACTCACCTATCTATTTTCATACACTTATGCATTACTTTTAGCTAACTGTTTGCAGTCTTTCTATGTATACCTTTCCTACTCTATAATTACCCCTGAAATACCTGTAGCTTTTACTACTTACTCCTTGACTTTTGAAACACCTCTAAAAACTGTGTGCTGTTTGCTTGGCTCTGGCAGCGGCACAAAGTCTAAGCATCAGTGTCAAAATAGTTTCTTTCTGTGAGCTTTCTGGCCCTTACACATCAAACTCGCCTCCCCACTGCTGACAGCACCAGCAGGTAGCAAGACCCATGGAGGCTCGGACATCTGTTCTTCTCTAGCTGTCTGACTCTTCTAGCGAACTTTAATGTTTATGCGGTATTATCGCGAGCATCTGATGGTTTTCCTCCCCCCGTGGCCACCAATCACGAGGGCCTGACCCATTCACCTCAGGGCGTAAAAACTTCCCTCGCTCGAGCCCTCACTTTACCGCCCGCCATTCAAAAGGGGGGATTTTACAGCCGGCTTCCAGTGAAATTCCCATGAGCTCAGCAGTCGTATAGAGAGGCCCCTGCTTGCTCTGTGATCCTCGCTGTCCTCCATGCTGCAGGCGAGAGATACGGGCCCGGAGGGATGAGGTCAAGACAGATGCAGCTTCTTATGCGCTGTAAACAGACAGCAGGGCGAATAAAGCGGAAGCTCTCGCAGTCTCACACATAACCTGCTTACCATTTTCAGTGTGACTAAATATGCATATGCAGAGAAACACAGAGGACCCCACACACACTCTCTCACTTAAATGCGAGGATGTGTGTGCACGCTCCGCGTGGATGATCTCTGACAAGGCAAGAACTCCTAACAAATGATAAAGGAGACTTTTCTTTTTTCCCCAGTTTATAGGGAAGCGTATGGCACAATTTTCACATCATCCTTATGTCACATGTTAGATCAATCCAAATATCCACAGTATCGATACCAATACCAGTATTGGCATCGGATCAGTGCTGTTCTGATTGGAGCGATAAGTTCAGTGTGTCACCCAATTAATTGTGTTGAATCTTTTTTTTTTTTCAAACATGCATTTGCAAAAATAGTGTTGACTGTCACGTCTATTTTATTTATAACCTACAGCATGTTTAAACAAAAGTGGACCCAAAGTGCTTTAGAGAGGCACATTTACATTCAGGTCTCCAAAACACATAGTTTCAAAATACATGAAAAGCTAAAAGGAGTTATTTATAATTTATATTATTGTGGAAAGTAACAAATCACAGTGATTTTGTGGTAAATAAAATTTGCAGCATTGCACAGCACTAGGTCTCAGTTTCACAAAACAACACAGGCAGCAGCAGCTTTGAATAACTGCACATGTCTCATCTTTCATTTTCAGGCTCTATTTACACAGGTTTTTCATTGTCAGTGTAGACTTTTTCTGTCAACATTGAAAGTGCTTTATCCTGCCATGAATCATAAAATTGACTGTTTGCCAAACCGGAGCATGTCTTTCAATAAAACCTGTGCTTTTTTAAAAATTTATTTATTTATTGTGACTGTGCCTTACAAAGCTACTAGCATGTGACCTAGAACAAACTCATAGGAGGCAAACAAGACACGTGAAGAATCAGCAGAGAGAGAGATGAACAGACAGACCAACAGAGCAGCAGGCAGCACAACATAGGTTGCATAACAATGACTTTTTTCCTTTTTTTTCAGTACTGTACAGCCGGCCTGCCTGTTGATATGTGGGCGCGGGTGACTGCGGGACAATGCGAACTCGGCGTGTGCTGGAGAGCAAATACTACGCGAGAGAATGTTGTTGCCATGACAAGAGATAGAGAGAGAGAAAGAGGGGCAAGCGAGAGATGGAGAAAGATGAGTAACAACAGAGAAGCAGAGGCTCGAGCCGAAGCAAAGAAGAGGGTTTATCCACTTGCAGAGTGAGGAGAAAGACGGAATAATAGATGAGTCAGCTGCTTACACTTTTTTTTAGTGCCGAATCAAACAGGCGGTGAAATTACACTGTACAGCCAGTAGCGATGGAGCCAGGCCAAGCATGAGATAGATAGAAACACTCCTACATACATGTGCTATGGCTCTTTATTGATATCCGTGTCTGTCTTTATCATTTTTTTAAACCCTTCCTTTCCCTTGCGCACGCACAGCTGTACAGCAGACATCAAGGGACGCAACCCGATGTGTGTGCTCTTATTTCCCCTCCTTCAATGTGTAGAAGAAAAGAATACATTCTCGTCTGGGAAAGCTCAGATACCGTTTGCGCCCCGGGAGGATTGCCTCACAGCTCCATGCTGGATGTCTGGCTTCCTGCGAGGGAGAGAGAGAAAGAGAGAGAGAGAAGGCAGCTTTGAAATCGCCGTGCGCGCTCGCTGTCGTGCACTGCTGACTGCACTGTCTGTTACCTGGTGGTCATAAGCTCATCATCATCATCCACATGCTGTCTCATCAGCGCAGTCACACTCACTGTAATCCTGACAGCTCCTGCGCCTTCGCCCTGCAGTGTAAATTCATGTAAATGTCAACTTCTTTAATGCCAAAATGAAAGGCTCAAATGGTGGCATACATTTCAAACCAAACGCAATCGCACCCCCCTTCCCGCGCAAGCGCTTAAGCGGGCCCTCTGTGACACCTTCGTGTAAATAAAATCCCTTTCTGACTGTCAGTGATTGATGTGACGTAAGAATGATTCAACCTTAAGCTAATTTACAGACAGACCTTGTTACAGTAGATTTGCAAGAAGCCATAGTGTTTGTGGGGAGAGAAAAACAGCAGAAGCAATAAATATTTTATATTGGTCTGTAATCTTGCACAGTCAGACATCAATCTTGTCAAACTCGCAAAGGTCTGAGGAGAGTCGTGAAAACTGACCTATACAACAACTGGCTGTGATATGGAACACCTGCCGTTGGAAACAATGCAGGCTACCTGTTGGATTCAATTAT
>NW_005187406.1:2487900-2490461 GCF_000239375.1 Pundamilia nyererei
TGTTTCTTACATTCATGTATTTTCAGTTCAAAAGGGGGAAAAGCAGATAGGTGGAGTGGAGAAGGCATTGACTTACCTTACTTTAATCCTGGAAGCTTGTGTTGACCTATCTCCCGGGAACAGTTATTTTTATTTATTTATTTTAAAGTTTTCCGTCTAACATGCTGCTTACTTATTTCTCACTTGCTTTTAAGTGAGATTAAGACTGTATACTGTATGAAAGATGGATGTAGCAACAGTGACATCATCCAGCCTTCTGGGTGGGGCCATGTTTGTTGTGGTTCTTTTGGTTTTGTTTTTTAACTACAGGGTAGGGTGCTAGGTCATCTGTAAACACTAGTAAGCTTAGTTAGCAAGTTGGAAACGTAAAATAATAATACACTGCATAACACAGATATATCCTAATAAGTGTTGGCCAAATTAAATACTAACTAATAACTATTAAGTTGTATTTATTCTACAAATGTGAAGCACAAATCAAACATAATGACAGATTGTATTATTATTATTATTAAATATGCTTCAACAAGCACCAACACCACAAACATGGTAGAGAGTTTCAGTTTAGTGACTTACACAGACGTAACTTATGCATTAGTAAAAATCCAAATGGGCGAGTAAAGTTGTTACAAAAGGAGAAATTTGCTATAGAGGCCATTTTTGTAACAGCTACCTTAGATTAAGCTAACCTCAAGGCCACTTGAAGCTAGCTTTTTTGCAGCACTTTGGTGCTGAAGGTTGCTGCTTGAATATAGGTTTCAAAAAATACTTGCTTAGGGCTAAGAAAAGCTCTTGGTCTTAGCATTGTTTTCAATAAATGTGATTAATTATTGCTAAATAACAAAACAGTGCTAGATATCTCTTCTACTGACACCCCCAAAGTGTAGCTAAATTCATCTTCATGTACGCTGGCAGAAAGCAGGCCTTTATCTATGGTTATAAAAAGGGGCGTTTGAAGGAAAACACAAGTGTAAAATATTCAAAAATTTAATTTAAAAAAGGTCAAAAGCACAGCAGCAAATACCTTACGTGATTCATGGCTCCAGTGTATGCTTTCATTCCACATATGATTTTTTAGACAGCGTTTTACAGAAAGATATATTTCACTAACCTTTTCTTTTCCTCTCACACACACAGGGTAGTAGCACATGGCAGCAGCAAGGCATTTCTGTGTTCTTTTGGTCAATAGCGAGCCACCTACAACAGAACACCAGTGAAATGAATAGGGAAGCATATGTTTTCTGTTATTGTTACTAGAGTAAAAGCTCCGGGAGAGGATTACATCCCCATACAGGATTATGTCCAAAGTCAACAATAAATACTTTCATTAGCATCCAAATTGGCTACTTCAGACACCACAGAGGGTTTTTAGTTATTTATTTATTTGCATCATGACAGTGGGAAGACTTGCCAATTGTACAATAATTCATTTCCCAGTGTAAAAGTAAAAGGTAGGTTCGAGACTAAATCGCAGTCTGCTATTTTAGTCCAAATAAAAAGACCTACTTTTTCTTTTAAAAGTAAAATGCAGTTAAAATGTAACCATTTAAAGCATAAAAGCCCTCTCGAATCTTCCATTTTCACTGTATAAATTGGTCAAATAACGGGCTGTTAACTCATTAAAAGGTCATTGATTGTGGTTGCAGTTTATTCAGCATGTCCTCTGGATTTCCTACTAATTGCACTCAAACTGCAGATTTTGCAATCAACTGTGACCACGTCTGCTACATGCACATGCAATTTACCAGGTTACCCCCTTGGTAAAATGGGTATAAAATAGTTTTCTTCCACTGGCACCACCATCATTCTAATCTTTCTGCTCTTAGATAAACATACTTTCTCTCCTGGCCTTTTTCGTAATCTCTAATATCCTCTATTTGTGCTTGAGGGAACTTTAACATCAATTTTTCATATATCTATCTTTTTCAAGACTCACTGAATTTTCCAAATAGTTGTGAGTCGATTCAGTAAAAATACTGCAAGATTTTTTCCTACACTATTGATTCCCAACTGCATCTGATTTATTCTCATTTCTTTGTATGTTTTGGTTGCTGTAGCATTTGGTAAATCTCTGAGCAGCAGGGGAGAGGAAAGAAAACTGGCTGTCACTGGTAGTAAAAGTCTGTCGTGACCTCTGAGAATCAGTTTGCTTTGGATCAGCTTGGTGAAGCACTGTGACCACACCACCAGACTCCCACTGCATCCCCTTTTATCATCCTGACAGACATCCCGGTGACAGCTGTCAGTCATCCTGGTGAATGGGCTCACGGTGTGGTGTCACCTGGGTGCCTCGTTTGTTTCTGAAGTTCATGTGTGTGTTCTTTTTCACTAAGATCATAAAGATGAGAGGGTTTGATTGTGATGCATGCTGGTTCACAGTAAACTAGGGGAGAATAATAATGGGATCTATCACAGCAGCACTGTATAATAGATAATGTTTATTTATTCATTTTCTTGAATGAGGCAAGGTTGCTCCCTATAAAGGCAGACATTTTCTTGTAAGTAAACAGTCATAATGATGAAATCCTGATGCAAGTTTCCATCCCTGAGCCTGGTTTGGA